>NC_041333.1:23075358-23375358 GCF_004354835.1 Perca flavescens
TAAGGAGGACAGAGGACAGCAAAGAGAGACAGTAAAGAGGTTTGGACTGATGGGATTGAAACAAGATTATGACTGAATTGTATGCGTTGTATCTAGCCCTAAACTTGTTTTAAATCTTGTTTTCTATCTCTTCCATCTTTGTAATTTTGATTTTCTCTGACAGTCACTTTTTTTTTTATAACCAAAAGGTGTACTTTTTTTTAAAAGACCACAAAATATAATAGTTATATTATGTTAAGTGAAATGGATGTTTATATGTGTTTGTCTTCTAACCTTTAAACAATGATTTATCATAACTATGCTAATGTGACAAAGAGAAAAGAAGAGACCAAGGAAGACTAAGAGATGTTATACATTTCATAATATGTATAGCTAATAACTTGGTTTTAGGCTATAGGATTTTATTTAGCTACATTTTTAGATAAATTAGCATACATGAATCAAAGAGGTCATTAAATGTTGAGGAAAGTTTAAGGGAGATGGTGCATGCAAAACCACTTACACAACCCACTCGAGCTGTGCACACACAGACACGCAAGTGAGTCAACGGAGCAGCAGACAATGTGTGAAGCAGTCATGAGTTTTACTATTCCTAGTAAAGTATGCTCTATAAAGTTCTGTTGTTAGTCATGCTCCCATAAAGCTCAATGTTACCAGTGAGAAAAAAATACAGTATGCATACTGTGATACATTACTCAAATACACAGATACACCAATTTACTGTTATGTCCCTGTGTTGGCTATCTATGTTATTCTTTTGTACGGTCATATATAGATCCTTGTAAACAGTAAATTATCTTCCCGAATACACTGGGACACACACACACACGTACACGCACACACACTTCAGGTCACAGTGTTTGCTAACAGGGCAATAAGTCATTTTAAGTGTGGACAGTAAATTTCTCTGGAGTTATGAGAGACAATGAAAACCCGTTGCTTCCTCATGAGGTCAAAGGTCTTAATAGTTCCTCTCTGAGGCAGCCATTTGACTCTCCTTACAGGCAGTGTTTAGTTAATGCAACAATCTTTTCTTTTTGTCAACTGATCGGTTTTCCGACAATTTGTTTGTCTTTAAAATGTCAAAATCTAGTGAAAAACGCTCATCACAATTTCATTACAATGATGCTTTAAAAGGCTTTATTCAGCTAACAGTTCAAAACCTAAATATATATAATAACAGAGAAAAGATAAGATATATTTGAGAAACTGGAATCAGAGAATGTGAGGCATAATTGACTCAAACAATACATGTTAAGCAAAATTGTTGCAGATACATTTTCTGACAATTGACAATCTGCTCCAATCCCCATCCTATTCATCCTCTTGAATCTTTAAGAATCATTCCAATCCAAATGGTAATACTAAGATTTGCTCTACAAATGATCTTCAATAATTTCCCAAATCAAAGGGGATGATCCACTATCCTTGCTGGAAACTTGGAAACTTAATGCCACATTAACTCTCACTGCTCCAGGCCACCAATATTTGTCAAGGCTGTTTAATAAGCTGACTTTTACGACGCAACCCAGCATTACCAATAGCTTTTGGAAAATCATGTCGTTAATTTGGGTCCCAGGATCTTAGACCACAAATGCTTCATACCATTAGAAAGGTATAAAGATGCTGATAAGCACTAAGAAACACTACTAAATGCAACATGAGCTTTGTCTGGGTTAATTTAGCTTTGACGAGGAATGGGTTCAAGCTCTTAGGAACAAGTCCATCCATACAGAGTTATTGAAAATGTGTCAGTTTGTTAGCTCCTGGATTCAACTGCCCTGTTTGTCGTAAACAATCTACTTGTACCACATTTTCACTGTGTTCTGCACTTTGAATTGATGATCTGCTTTTGATCCATAATAAACAATTTAAGATCATTGCTTATAATCGATGCAAGCATTTGCCCACGTTTAAGTTCTCTGAGATGAAATGCATGAAAAGCCGAGGGAGAAGAGCAGGAAGAAAGGAGGGTAGGTGCAGAAATGTTATGCCTTGTTGTGGATGATATAATTCAACCCCAGACACTGCTGTTATCTGTGAGAAATCTGTCACATGGCACAACAAAATACAAAATGCACGCACAAATGCATCCACAAAGCCTTAAGGATGGCTTGGGAATAAAAACAAATACACAATGATGTGCACACACACATACACACAGTCTAGGAAAGAGCCTAAATAAATCCAATAAATTATTTTCCAAATCTATTACTCAGACTGGAAGCTGAGAGGCCACATGGGCAAAGTCATACAGATACAACACCGCACACACATATATACACACATAAGGGATGACAGAGTGGCCTGGAGCTGTCATGGGAGTGTGTGCTGTCATTTGGAGAGGTGAGCTTGGGGACCAGGAGGAAGGGATGGAGCAGAAAGAAGAGAAAAGGCATGCGGCAGTGGGGGGTAGAGATCAAGAACTAAAAAACAAGTGATTGAAAAAAAAAGACTGTGAGAAAACGAAGGTTACAATATTGTAAACCTAGTTTTATAAACAGAGCCAGAGCCCTCTACTCGACTCTATGTGTAATACTTTCCTCCAACTCAGGGCATGCATTCGCCCACTGAAAATTTGCACGAATGTAACCTACCTGAATACGTACAGACACTACAGTATATCAGGCAGCAACACACTGCTGTCTGCTATCCTACACACTCTTCAGCGAGTGTCATAGGAGCGACAGGGCCCCTGGGTAGAGGGCTCCGCCTGTGCTTTTAGAACTAAGGTAACAATATTGTAACCTTTGTTCTAACTCACACAGGCTCCGCCCTCTACTGGACTCTATGAGTACAGTGGGTGGAGCCAGATGAATGAACGACCTGTCGCGTCATCACACCGACCCAGCCACACTGATCCTGACCGACTGAAGGATAGTCACCGCAGCCCGCCTACTTCTTCATAAACTAAGCCACCACAGCAGAGGGCCTCAGCCAGGCCTAACATTGCAGGGGGCAATTATAAAAAAGGTTACACTACGTTAAACTAGCCTTGTGTTTGACATTGACTGTTGACTGACTAATAGTAACGCTGTAAGTCATGGCATTAATGTGGGAGTAAGCAATACTTTTATTAAGGTTTGAAAATTCAGCTGTGGCTCTGACTTCCATTACTTCCACTACTTCCAATTTAGGCTCTGCAAACTGGGATTTTAATGTACATTGTCAGATTTATTTCAATGCACAAATAAATAAATCAATGTGATCCATATGTCAGCAATACTATTCAATAATTTGCTAATTGGTCCAAACCCTAAAAATTAAGCAGTTATCTGCAGGTCATTATCATGTGGGTAAATACAGGTTAAACAAGTTATAGTCACATCAAGTCTTATTTAAATCAGACTGAAAGTCATGAGGCACTGTGTTGATGCACGGTTCTGCTCTGGTTCCAGGCTTATACATCACCTCTCACAAGCTTGAGTTCAAGTGAGTGCAAAAGTGTGGAACGTGCATCACTCGAAAGTAGTTCAACTCTGGGGTATACAGTTACGCTTTTCACTGTCTCCTGTGGTAGTGAAAGCAACAGTTATGGAAGATCTAATGGGTTTCTACCTCTGAGAGAACGCAAAGTTGCATTTTTGTTAGTGTGACAGAGCTGACATTCAGCCATGAAAGTGGACGCCAATTTCAAAGATTAAAAAGGAAAACTGCAAACTTTCTCTCTGATGTGACGCCAAGTATGTGAATTTGTTTGTAATGCATGCGTTGGCTTGGTTATGTATCTGTATACAGTATTTGTGTATCTGCAGGAAGGTGTGTGTGTGTGTGTGTGTGTGTGTGTGTGTGTGTGTGTGTGTGTATGCACATCTTTAATTCTGTGTTTAGATCTGCAATCTCAAGTGACCTTTTGTTTAAAAAAAGCTGCAGCCGTTGTGGATTTCTGACTTCAAATGATTGGTTAGACACAAAGCCTTTAGCATCATACTGACTCAGAGTCTAGAGTTTACTCTTTTTACCCACTGTAACTATGAGTAAATACTGTGAGATTTCATGCAGTTTTTCTCTCTTTGTATGTGGGTCTGGATGTGTGCGTTAGGCCCTTTGGAGACTGAACCGACGAATCTTGCTTTTCTATGCAAATACTGTGCACAGACCTACAACAAACAAATACAAACAAATCCACCCTGAAAAAGATAAAATAAAACTAAGTGTTATACATTAAAGTGCGGGAGAATAAGGGACATCAAAGACAAGATAAAAGAGATGGACCTGTCTGTTTGAGCTTCGCGGATTCCTCCTTAGATGTGCAGAATGACTGCTTACAGGTCAAATAGAATGTCTTCTTTTCTGACATTGGTTCACCCATACTTTACAGTGATGTGCAAAACCCGGTATTTTTGTCTTTATTTGTAAATGAGGCTATATGTCTTCACATACATTAACAAACATGTGCATGTATTACGTAGAAGTGTGTAGAGATGCTTCTATTTATATTTGCATGTATTTTTTCAGCCAACCAAGTGTAGCTGTGTATGGACACATCTGGAAGCTGAATTTAAAGTGATGGTTCAGAGTAATTTCACCCTATGGTCCTTTGCACCATGACCTCGAGCCAAACACCCCTCCAGAAGCTTTTTTCAGCTGGGTCTAGCATTGGGAGAGTTAGCGTAGCAGCGTTATCAGCTGAATATATTAGCGCAGGGGCTAATGGACCCACGTTTGTATCTGGTAAATGACCCCACTAATAATGCCCGAAATGATACCAAACGTCTACAGTAGTACATATAGGTTATGTACTCATAAAACGATGGATTGGAAAGTTTGTAAGTACACCAGAAGTTTATGAACACTTGCCTGCTGGCTTCTGCTCTCTGTTGTTGTTGCTGCTGCTGGCAGTAAGACAGTGCTTAGGGCTGTCTACAACTTACTACACCGAAAAGAGATGCAACAAAAATATTTATTAATTTAACTTTTTTTTTAACTAAGTGCTGTAGTATAACTAGCAGGAGACAAGTAATAACTGAGGTAAGTTTGGAGACATTACCTTATTTAATCATTAAATTAATAAATATTTTTGTTGTATCTCTTTTCGGTGTAGTAATTTGTAGACGGCCCTAAGCACTCGTCTAACTGCAGGTAGCAGCAGCAGCAGCAACAGAGAGCAGAAGAGAGCAGGCAAGTGTTTATAAACTTCTGGTGTACTTACAAACTTTCCAATCCATCGTTTTATGAGTACATAACATATTTGTACTAGTGTAGAAGTTTGGTATCATTTCGGGCATTATTAGTGGGGTCATTTACGAGATACAAACGTGGGTCCATTAGCCCCTGTGCTAAGCTATTCAGCTGATAACGCTGCTACGCTAACTCTTCCAATGCTAGACCCAGCTGAAAAAAGCTTCTGGAGGGGTGTTTGGCTCGAGGTCATGGTGCAAAGGACCATAGGGTGAAATTACTCTGAACCATCACTTTAACAACAACTTTCAACGACAAAACGTATGAGACATGAATCAACATAAATACTTCTTTTGAGGACTTATAACTGGATAAGCAATCCTATAGGCTTGGACACACTGAACAGGCAACTACCAAATGTATAACAAATAACTCAACTACATTTATTCTTTTGCACGCCGGGAATAATGTGTTTCCTCATCACATGCTGGTATTTGGACTGACCAGGTTTTATTGTAACAGAAGTCATAAAAGCATGGACATGTTTGCTGTTTATTGACATAGAAGGAAACATTTGCAGATGTTCAACAACCATCCACTTATCTGGTGCAGGGTGGCAGGGGGCTGGAGCAGCACACACACTGAACAAGAGGCAAGTCTGACCCTGGATAGGTCACTAGTCTATCACATACAGATTGACAACCATTCTTACGTGTATTCACACATACCGTACTTTATGGACAATTTAGGTTCTCTTCAAGACAACTAAGGTTCTATGTATACAGCTGTGTAAATTATGTTTTGTATTTAACTGTAATTATATAACTATGGGTGTGCTAAGTGTCACGTATGTCAAGCTATATAATTGTATTGAGTTATTGTAAATAATGTATTATTAAGGGGTAAGATTAAACAAGTTTATATCCCATTTTCGCGCGTATAAATTGAGGAAATTCGCTAATGAAATTAATTATGTTAGCTCTCTTTTTTTTCCCCTTTTTTTATTTTGTCGGATATGTTATCAGCAACTGCTGTTGTCTTTTTTTGTTGACTTTTACATGCTCAAAATAAATAAATAAATACGTTTTCTAATTCAACTAACGTGCATGTTTATGGATTGCAATGCTAATATTTAAAAATTACTTAAAAAGTTTGGCATGTATATTCATGTATAGTGTATTACATATTAAAATTATCAGGAAGTTATAGCTACTTTAGCTAATGTAAAAGGAAGAATAAGTAAATATATTTCAAAACAATAATCCACACCACAGAATGTTAGGAAGAGTTAAAGAGTGAAAGAGACAGTCCGCTGGTATTACAACACAACTGTGGTGAAACCCAGGGGTCAGCTGAAGGATTATTTGGTCAAATGAAGAGCTGTTTGTTCTGTTGACAAGACAAAAGCTGCCCAGCCAGCTGAAACCTTGATACACCAGACAGCTATGTCGATGCTGTATCGCAGCACAGGGATGATGTTCAGGAGAGAGATGAGGAGAGGAAGGGACCAGAAAAGAAAACAAGATGAAGAGGAGGAAGAGCAAAGGGTTCATGTGTACTGTACGGATAACACATGTGACATGGCAGCCTAGGAAAAGGAAGGACTGAGGAATGGAGAAATGGGGAAGGAGAGGGGTAGATGGAAACAAGAGGTCAAAATGGAATTCAAAACGTTAAAGGCAAAAGAAGGGAAAAGAAAAAGTGTATCTAAATGGGTGTTCCTTCCGGCCAGTATTTTGTAGAAATCAATGTTACTTCCCAACCCCTGGCTGTCCTTTTGTCTCATTTCATCTCCTTCCTGCCGAACCTCTCTTGTCAGCCGCTCTCATTTCTTTTTACCTAATTTCTCCTCATCTCGCTGGCCTATCATACGCTCTCCTCTTGAAGGTTTCAAGATGACATTGGTGCTGCTTAGTCATTGGTCCCATCCCTCATTGAACTGCATATATGACCTGACAGCTGCCTGAACACTCTCTCTCATACGCACACATGATTCAGATGCACATTACCATACAAGGACAGACAGACATATACAAATACAAACACACACACACACACACACACACACACACACACACACACACACACACACACACGGCCAAAAGGAACAAAGAAGATGAATGACAACTGACATAAGTGGCTAGTGGCTCTCTTGAATATCAAAAGACCTTGTAGAGAGGACAGAGTGACCCTTCCTTGTACATCCTTTCCGCCATCCTTTCCGCCATCAATCCTTATCCTACCATTGATATTCAATTTTCCAACTTGACTCATGATTAAAACTAAGCATTCATATGGTGTGTCTGAATGTGTGTCTTTGTCTTTTTGTGGTATTATAAGCATTATGGGATCAGTAACGTTAACGTAATCAGGGAGAATGCAGATCCCATTTACAGTCATTACATGCTTTTATTAATGCTGTGACAACTCAATGACAATTCATGTATTTGTATTTTAACACTTGTTTTAACACTTCCAATCTGCACTTAAATAAGTCTGTGGCGCGCTGTGCTCTTTATCCTCTATGAAGAGATCCTCTATACTAAAACGTCTCTGTCTTTATCCACAGGCAAAGAAGTGGCGGATACAGAATGGTCCCGCTGTGAAAAGACCATTGCACTGGCCAGTTTTGATTATTGGGGGTTGTAACCCCCCCATGCCCCCTGTAATATAAGCCTATGCAAATTTCCCTTCTTATAACATAACAGTGGGAAACCAGACGGATATCACTAATTTTACAGTTTATGGTACAGTTCTGTTCTTATGGGTCCCTAATTAACCAGTAATAAGTTGCAATGTACTGCAGCTTCCACAGCCAGATATGTGATAGGGTAGTAACAAGGCTTAAATGTTCTGATGTCAGGTATGGGTATGGGAGTATAGCGTCTACGAAGCATGTATTAATAGTTTAAATATACAGTAATGTATGTTTGTATGTACCACCTACAAACTCCATGGGACTCCCGGAGAGCATCCATGTATGACTAAAGTAACGACCAGATGTGACAACGTGACATTATCAGTACTTTTCTTCTAATATGCAAAGAATTGCACTAAAAGGCTCTGCCCGATATTTGCTTTCTATAGAGTGTAATTTGGTATAATAGTGTCTAAGTATAGAATATTTTAAAACGGCAATATGCCGTTTCTAGTTACAGCACATAAGTATGGTGTCTAAAACTTTGTTTTCTGTCTAATAAAGACCACATAATTGTGAGATTACTTCCTTCGCACTTCATTGCAAAGCGTTTACATTCTAATAAGAGTCTAACAGTGGGCAATGACGGTGGCTTTCACTTTATTTTACAGTACAGTTTTGTTATAATTAGTCACAAATTAACCTCTAATAATGTGCCCGGTGTCAAACTAGACTGAAACTAGAAATAAAGTTTTTATTACGCAGTAAACGATCACCTTTATACCCTTTTATTTTGAAATTGTAAGATTACTTTCTTCGCACTCCCTTGCAATGTGTCTTAAATTACATTCTAATAAATTCTGATAAGAATAACAGAGGGAAATAAAGTTGCAATGTCCTGGCAGCTTCCATCGCGTAGTGACATGACATTAAATGGTCTATAATGTCTCGACTGGTATTGGAGTAGAGTGTTGATGAAGAATGTGTGTTATATAAATGTGTCTAGAAACTTCAAAGGACTAGTGGACACTAGGACACTTCTAGAGGGGCCGAGAACATCCATGCTCTGAGGAATAGGGACCCAACGTGGGTTGATATGAGCACGGTAGCCTACAGTTTTCTTCTAATGACCATCGTTTAGGTTATAACTATGTTTGTTTACCTTCTAATAAACACCACATTATTTCTAGTTTGATGTAATATGATACAAATTACAGCTTATTACATCTGTTTAATGTACCAGAAAATAAACTGTGACACCAATAGCATGGTAATAGTTTCGGTAGCATTATGGGGAAGTAGCACACCCTAATATTTTCAGCATTCATTACAAAATTATGCAACAATACTGAAACCATAATCTTTGTTCTTCTTAAATTGATTCATTGCAAGCTTGGAGATAATAAAGTGGTCTTCCGCACATGATATAAGTTCCAAAATATCATATAGTTTATGCTTGACATCCATTCAATTATTTCTGCTGAAAATATACACTAGATGACCTTAAAGGATAAACTGACCATATACTATTTTGTTCTATCAATCAATTACTGTGGTATAAAAATATTGGCTACATCTGACAGTGACTCATAAACATGGATGCATTCTGGCATTGTGACTCTATCCCCTGTGCAATGTATTAATAACATACACACACACAAGCTGGCATTCTGACTCCATCCCTGGGCACAGCACATAAATCTTTCCTAATAACAGCAGTGGCATTTCAGCAACAATAGGGATTACACACAACCTCTGTCGAATGGTCTACCAGCCAGAACACACACGGACACACACACACTCAAGATACACAATATGTTGCAAGTTCCTCAAGATGCACTAGAGAAAGAGGGAGTCAGAGAGAAAAAGAAAGAGCGAGCGAGAGAGAGAAAACTTTCCCTTGATTTCTCATTTCCTCTTGTCAGACCGTTTTCACACAGTGCAGCTTCATATTGGATAAACAGGCATAACCTGTTTCATTGTGTGGTAATGCAGTCAAATGCATTGATTAATTTTAAATTTCTGCCACCATGGTATATTTATGTGGTGGTGTACGCATATGACACATAACCAATGAATTTAAAATGGATCAGGCTTTATACTGTACAGCAATCACACTTGATGCGGAGCATTTGGAACGTAGCAAGGTTGCTAAAATAGGTCCAACAGGGCAATAAACACAATCATACAGGTTGAAAACAAGCCAACGCTTTATTCGGATTGTTTAAAACACATGTCCTTTGGAGGTAAAAATGGAAGTAAGCACACCTGTATTGTTAATAATGCTTCTTTGCACAAGACAAAAGTCTGTCTCTAAACTGTGATGGATGTCAACAGCTAAACCGTTTGGGTCATAACTTAGTTTTTTTCTCTTCTAAATAAGTGTTAAAAATATGTTGGCTTGTTTAAAACCTGTATGTTTGTCTGACTACTTGTGTATGGACCTATTTTAGCAATGTTACTACATTCAGAGATCTCGGTATTTACTGAGTATAACGTTATTGCCAATAACTGATGACTCAAGCTACATGAGAGAAAATGAAAAGAAAGTTTCAAATTCAAAATAAATCTTGTAAAACAAAGGCCTTTTTTCAGTGAAAATACACATTTTACTTCACTCCTAAAGTGTCACCTGCACAGTCTAGATCCAGTATAACATCCCTGGAGCTGGTGGAGCTGTCTTCCTTAAACCAACCAGTCCACCAGACATGCATTACCCGACTGTTGAGGGAGAGAAAAAGGCTAAATGTATCCTCATGAACGTGTTCTGCCTTGATATTCCCTTGCTGAATCTGCTATGACAACAATGTGTCCCACACTAATGTAGTAATGAGGAATGGTGAATGAGTTTCTGAAGCGTCACCACAAATAATGGAAATTTGTCAGGTAGTTTGGGAGAGAAGTCACACTATTCATCACTGTCATCCTATCTCAATCTCCATCTGGTGAAGTTAAGCAATGAATACTAACTGTTCTGCTGCAGCAACTCTATACTAACTTGACTTTTAGCCACCACAGTATGTTGATTTCCAAAACACAGCTCAAAATCATCACTGAAGTTAGATAATGTTTTTGTACCTGATTCTGTGCATTATTTCAAATATTTTGTCTGTTGTTATACTCAAGCATTCTTCCCACATCCTGTATGGTCACGAAGCCCAAACCCACAGAGAGATGCATGTACAGTCAGTGAATCCAATATTTTGAGAACAGTTGGATCTTTTCCTTCCTGGCCAAGGTTAAGACTGAATCAAAAAAACAATTGAAGTGAGATGTGTTTATTATCTTATTATATACTGTTCCTATTTCAGTAATGTTAATGATTGATCGGAGAGATTGCTTATGGGATTACTGCTTAGGCTATTGATGCTTTGGTGGGTGGTTGGAAGCTACAGCGTACAGATGATTGTGGTTTGCAATAATTTACATGTCGTTATGTTGACTTTATAGAAAATCAGGTGTTAAAGTTGTAAACCCAATAACCTACTGCCAAGCCTGAAAGTATTCTAACGTTTGTGTTGTGGTTGTGGATATTTCTGTTGCCTGTTTGTAGATTTCTGTTGCCGTTTCCTGTGTTGCATATTGATTGTTGTGCTTGTGTATCATTCTGAGGATTGTTTATGTTCTGGTTGGGTCATGTATTATTCTGCTGATGGTGTATGTTTCTGTTCATCCTGTTCTGATTGTGTATTAGTCTGAGTAGTGTATGTTTCTGTTTCCGGTTTTATTTTGGTAGTCTGGTTTTCTGTCTTGTCTAGTTTTACTTCCGGTGTTTTCCCGCCTGTCTGATTGTCCTGCCCCGCCCGGATAGTTTCACCTGCTGTATCACCTGTCCCTTGTTTGCTTGTTACCTCTTGTATTTAGCCTCTGTGTTCCTTTGTCTTGTGTCAGATCATTTGGTGTTTGTACCAGTCGTGTCTCCCCATGTCAGTTTCTGTGCTTTCTGTATTTCCCTGGTTTTTGTACTTCCTTTGTTTTTTGAGATTCCCTGTTCTTTTCTTCTACATTCTGGAATTAGTTTTTTGCCTGCTGCAGTTCTCATGACTCCTTTGGTTGATGTGTATTTTGTGTTTTGGTCAAATAAATCCTCACTCAAACTTTCTCCTGCCTGCCTGCCTGCTCTCTGTGATTGGGTCCTATTATTCCCTGCCACGTAACGGTTTGTTTCTTATTGATCTGTCGCTATAGCACTTATGAATAGATGCCTCAACTTACAAAACCTGTGACAGAGTTTCCGTACTCATGGCTCGGTAACAGGCAATGGAGATGCAGACCAGAAGAGTGATTTCCACACACCGCGACTCAAGACTCTCCTCTATAATTACAGCTATTGATAAGAAGCAGCAAGCACTTACTCATAATTACTGGTTTCTCTGCTAGGTAACAGCTGTTGGCCAGACAATGCCAGAATTTCAGATTGGGATTTGTGTAACTCTCAGAAACCGAGAAGAGGGAATTAAAATATATAAATGAAAGGATGGAAGAAAGCAGAGAGGGGGCCTTGTACAAAGAAGGTATGTTTGAAAGATAGAAAGACAGATGCTGTGTTACCATCACTCATAAGTGTCACTAATATGGCTGTGGAAATGTCTCTAACAGCATTTATGGGGTGGTTTGTAGCAAGTTTACATATGTTGAACTTAAATGTATGGTTAGAATAAAATAATATGGTCAGCAGGGCACATGGTTTCAAACCATAGCTTCTCATTAAACAAGGTCATGTTTAGTCTTTCTATACCTGTTAAATACAGATGTATTGCATGCTGGTGTAATGCATTGGAGTTGTCGGAAGGCACCTTGGACAGAGCTGTGCTGAATAACGTAATGTAACCAAATAATGTAGCACGGTACTTCCGCTGTTAAGGAATTTGTAAGGTGAGTTAGTGTCCAACTTTCTTGATTGAGAATTAAGAGAAGCAGTACTTCTGTTTCAGACTGATCTCAATAAGTGGCGTATGTATGATAGGCCAATTTGTATGCCATTTTGGCATGTTATCAAGATGCATAATCGGTGTTTGGCCACCACTGAGTTACATTACCTTGCGATTGCGTGTCAATTTAAACCGTAGCGAGTAGTATGAAAGCCCGGAAATCCGCATAGGGAGGTTGGTTGGGGTGGTGGATGGGTCAAACAACACAGGACTTTCACCCAGGAGACCAGGGATCGTGTCCCGCCTGTCACGTTTCCTAAATCAAACCGTTGCTTTTTTCTTTTCCTAAACCCAACCGTCTGTTCTTCTTTTCCTAAACCAAACCCCGTTATTGTTTTCCTAAACCCAACCCTGTTTTGCGTCTTGACAACACGCCAAAATGGCATACAAATTGGCGTGTCAGACATACGCCACTTATTGAGATCAGTTTGCAACCTGTCCGCTGTATACGGCGTAGACATACACACTGATAGCTCAAAATGCGTACAGATAACACGCCACTTGGCTTTAGAAAGTGGCTTGTATAATTATGTGGAGTCATGATGTCACGTTGTCGGTTTTGTTTGATGTGAAGATTTGTATTTATGCTACTGTTTATGGAGGAGTGTGTGAGAAAGAAAATAAACAGAAAAGGAGGGGGGGCAAAACGCTGAGGAATTCAGCTGAACTCAGAGGAGCAAAGTAATGCACAAATAGCAAAATAGATTTGTTTGTTTTCAAATGGCCATCGTCAAAGCAGGCACGAGGGATGTGCAAGCGTGTGCAAGGCTCCACTCTGCTGGGACACAGGAACAGATGATTGTTTATATCAAGGATGCTCTTTTTTGTTTTCTTTTAATTCACTTGTTCTTGCTAGAAAACAACATTTGCTCTAAAGCATCCGGGAAAATTACCTCGGGGAAAAATATTTTTCCCTGCCTTTCCCTGTGAAGAAGCTATGGTGAAGACGTAAAAAGATGAGGGATGCCTCTCTGCAATATAACTTTTTAGAGGCCTTCTTTTTCTCTTTTACTCTGCCTGTTTCTTTCCCACCCTTTCTCTCTGCTATCTTTTAACCACCTTGTCCTGACTATACCCTTATGTCAGAACAGATATCAAGGTCCCAATGTGTGTAGTCAAAAGGCAAAAAAAAAAGAGTTTTTGTCTCTGTGTAGGGGTTTGACAGAAGTGAGTGAGGAAGAGAAATAAAACATTTAAAAGAGTCTCTCGTTTGAAACGAGTGCATGTCAGGACTGATGGGGGACGTGGGAGGGCATGATGTCACAGTTAAAAAGCATGGTGATTACTAAAAGCATGTGCACACATCTGTGCACACATGTGCCTACAAAAATGCATACACATGGACAAAAAATATAGACTCTTACAAATACCTCAACATTAACAGACAATCACACAAAGACAAACAAAAAAATAAAGATTATAAGTTTGAGATTTAAGATTTGTCAAAACCTAACGGAATTGTTGGAAAATGTGTTGCAGCGGCTCAAATAAACGTATTTATTATTTCATTAAAAAAATCATCATTGAATAAATTTGAACAAAAGTAATGAAAAAAAAAAAAAAAAAAAAAAAGATACAAAGTTGAAGTGTTAACTCCTTAATTAGCCTCCTTGATAAAGCAACTTGAAATAGATGTGCTTAATATCCTGAGTCATTTTAAAGGTGCAATATGTAATATTGTATGTAATACTGGCAGCTAGCGGTTAAAATAGTTACTGCACTACCAATTCAAAATACTGGAGAGTCGTCTCCCCCGCCCCCTCCTGCCCAGACTCGAAGTTCACGGGGGTTGCCAGGCTGAGACCGCAGCATTCACAACAATGTTGCTAGACACTTTTCTCACATAGCCAGACATTACTCCACAGCACAGCGGAGTAGCTAACGTTAGATGCTAGTCTCACAGCTGAGTAGCTAACGTTAGATGCTAGTCTCACATAGCCAGACATTACTCCACAGCACAGCGGAGTAGCTAACGTTAGATGCTGGCTATATTGACAGTCATAAAAGCCCGTGCTCACGCGGAGCTCTGTAACCAACTGACAGACACACTTTTTCGGCTTAAAATTACAGTATGAACCGCTAAAAACACAACAACCTCACTGTCCTCTCCACACGCCAGTCAGGCACACTCCCTCGGCTTAGAATTACAATACGAAACTCTAAAAATACCACTACCTTGCCGACGGAACACACTTCATTGGCTTAGAATTACGGCAACAATCGCTAAACACACTGCAAACTCACAGTCCTCTCTTTCCGATTTACAGCCCCCCTCTCGTGGTTTAAAATAACTCACCGTTGTCGGCTCCAGCCGCTGAAGAGGCTACACGTTGTAAACAGCCATGGGCTGCTTGCTTGGTCCTCCCGGTAACGTTAACAGTTAGCAGGGTTAGCATAACGGTGTTAGCCAGGACCAGTCGGGATCACTTTACTGGCTATGTCTCAATTGTTTTTGCGAGTAACCAACTCGGTTACTCTAGCTATATAATTCAATGTGAGTACACAAATGTTGAAATTACAAAAAAATGCCCGTCCCTAGTAGCTGTGATAAATTAGCCTGAAGCTAATGCTTACCTGTTCAGGAGAAAATAAGCCAACTCTGCGTCCTTTTGGGCTCCAAGCTGTCTCCATCTTTCAAATACATCTCCAATATTTACCAGGGGGTTGTTACGTCTCTGGTCACGCAACTGTTAGAAACATGCTGTTTTTTTTTTTTATGTCATGTAGAATCTATCTCCATTGATCCTGTTCGTTTGTTTGCTGCATGGCTGTACTACCGTTACAGCTGTAGCGTGCTGGGTTTACGTTTTTACAGGTATATCTGGCAACCCGGCCTGCCTGTCAAACTGGGCCGTTGATAACAACACACAGATCAAAACATAAACATAAATTCCGTCACGGAATGTAAATTTCAAAAAGAAAAAATACTGACAATAGCATTGTTGTCAGAAAAGATAGTATTTCAATTTAACATGTTTCCTTAATATCTGATGAGGCATTGGTGTCATTTTTGGATTTATTACAGTACAATTACATATTGGACCTTTAACTAAATAGTTTTAAAGACCTTATTCAAAAGTAAAATATTCAAAACTGCATTTAGAGCCACCTTCATTTCTACATCAAAAAAAGATACAAAATAGTTGCAGACCAAAAAAAGATTACATACACAAAAGTAAAGTTAAGGCACCGAAATGTCTAGTTAAGGTTAGGAAAAAAGATTGCGATTTGTATTAAAACACTCCCAAGGAACACACATTTCTTGGGTGAAAGCATACCTGCAAACTCAGAAGGGCTGAAAAAGGTGCACGACAGTTGGCAATATTAAAGGTCCTATGACATGCTGCTTTTTGGATGCTTTTATATAGGCCCTAGTGGTCCCCTAATAGTGTATCTGAAGTCTATTTCCCAAAATTCTGTTTTGGTGCAGAATTACAGCCACTAGAGCCAGTCCCACAATAAACTTTCCTTAGTATGTGCCATTTCTGTTTTGGGACAGAAATGGGAAATTGTATATAACCCACACCAAATAAAAACCCTTTGGATCTACGTGATTCACATGGATGACATTTCCCCATTCAAAACGGTGATTTTGGCTGAAAAGGGACTAGTTTGCAGGTATGTGAAAGTCTTTTGTTTTCCCCAGGAAGCGAACTCCGCTCCCTGGCTTGACAGTCCTGTGTGTTAACGCCCACCCATCACCCAACCATCTTCCTACGTGGCCAGCCACTTTCTTATACAGCAGCAGTTAAAAAAAGATGAATTACAGTGCTTATCTTTTCGAACATATGTTCATGAGAACAGGCTGACCATACAGCTAGCTGTACATACACATACATACACACAAACAGTTCAACAACAACAACAACCAATAGCAAGGCCATCATATTGAGAATAGGGCATTATTCCCATCTGAACAGAGCTATAAGGACAGTCAGTAACCAGTGTTTAGGAAGCAACCAATCAAAAGACTATTATTCAGCAATGCATTCAATGCTTCTTTACTATCCATCCTTAAACAAGCATTGACTTCCAAATGGGACACACATTGACTTCAGAGAGGACCGTCTCTGCGAAGTGTGGCCTCGAAGGGGGACAAGTATTGACTTCAAAGGACACATGCTTTGAAACACATTAGATTCAACTGGGGTACATTCAATACAGCATTAGCTTCAAATGGGTCATCCTTCATAGTTTATTGACTTCAAACGGAGAGAAAGTGAACAGCAATAGACCCTGTTACTGATATGCAAAACAAGTCCCCCTGAAAATGGTGGGGCACCTGCCTCTGCTGAAAGGAATAATGAAAAAGTAAAAAAACAAACAAAAAAAACACATTTTTAAATATCTTTGATTACAGATTTAAGTACTTTTGCAACCCTTCAAGAATTGCTTTATTCCCACAGCCATGTGTCCATACAATACTTTTTTGTGTATGAGTTTCAAGTTCAGCAGATATTTAGATTGAATTTTGCCAAGGGTGCACATCATTGGAAAAAAATAAATAAATAATTAAACATGAGTTGGTTTCCTGGCCAATTTTAAAGATCAAGGTGATTAAAAGCTTGTAAGAAGAAATACATTATTTTTAATTCTATGCAGAGCCAGTGGGTGATTAGTTTTATGAGTTTAATAAAGTGCTAGGTGACAAGTAGCTTGTAAGTTTGATAAATAATAGTGGACACCTAAGAAGAAATTGCAATTTACAAAACCTTCATCCAAGACATAAGTAATAATAATATATCCCTGTTTTTGTGCTTCTTTAGGTCCTTTAATAAAGAGTAAAACCTCTGCAGAGGTTTGAAAACGGTCTGTAACCCTCTTGTTCTCACTAAAACTGTCAAACTCAAAAACACAGGCACACACAAAGAAAAAGAAAAATATCCTTTCACACATATACACACACATTCAAAAACAAATACACAGTACAAAGAAACACACAATCACATGCCTCACAGCTCTCTGTATACTTTGATGAAATCAATTAACAAGTTGACTGACAAAAACTGTGTGCGTGCATGTATATGTGTGTGTGTGTGTGTGTCTGTGATGTGAATCCACCTTAAACATAAAGATACACAGAAAGGGATGTTACACATTTTACTGAATAAAAAGAGTGCATTGTATTCATAGATACATAAAAGGTAAAAGCCCCCTAATCATGGTCCCTCAAGCCTTCAAGATGACATTATTCCTCCAGCTCTCTTGTCTAATTTCCTTCTCTTCCCTCTTTCATCTTTTCCATCATGCACATTCTCACCCTCACCCCCTTGCCGCGCTCCCGAATAGAATAAATCTCCTCTCTCCTGGCTGTGAAGTTCGTTGGACAAGCAGTGAAACTACAAGCGAAGCGGCCATCCTGATACTGGCTCCAGCTTTTTTTGGGGGATAAGATACTGACTAGAAAACAAAAGCATGCACAACCCATGGCACAACCCTTTCTGACAAGTATTTGAGTCATCTACAGTAAACCTTCAATGCTGCTGTACCTAAACTAGGGGTCGGCAACCTTAACAAACACAAAATGAAGCTGAGTCTGATGGGATTGTCACCCTAGTTTTGCAGTTTCGGTCATAAACCAAATAATTGGACTAATAAGGATGTTTACCTGATGATGGTGCTGAATGAAAAGTGAGTGATATTTTTTCAATGCCATGTCTTTAAAGCGATACGATCTCCATTAATTATACATTTAATAGTATTGAAAGAACCAAAGCTATAAAAAAATAAAAAATAAAAAAATGTACATTTGGATTTTCAACCAAAGGCTGCACAGATAAAAAAAAAAAGGGTAAGAAAATCAACTAGTCTTCAACCTGTGGCTGTTACAGCTTTCTCTCCAGCAACAAACACATTTGAATTTTCTTTTCTTTTATACTAGTATTGCATCGAAGTTTAAAAGGCTGGTATCGTGACACTTTTCTGTAATTGACACCCTCGCAAACCAACGCACACAAGCTATAAGGGCGTGGCTATTAGTTGGTTCTGGTCTGTCCGGAGGCCTCGTGTTCACTGAGTTGTGTTTCTAGCTCTAAATGTGATATGACAGATGCAGTGTCACTGCATTCATTTATAACACAGGCACCAAAAAGGAGAACAAAACTCATGCTGCAATTACTGTCACTTCATGGCTGAGCTAGCTGTACGCTAACTCCAGGCTAGCCCTAGGAAGCCCGAAATGAAATGATGATTCACTGACTTTGAGTTTGCATGGGAACAGGAAGAAGGCTGCTTGTAGGTGAGGGTGAGTGTGTGTGTGTGTGTGTGTGTGTGTGTGTGTGTGTGTGTGTGTGTGTGTGTGCGTGTGCGTGTGTGTATGTGTTTTCATTAGTAGCTGTGTAGGCTGATGCCAGAGGGGCAAAAACATTACCAGTGGGGATTTAGAAGGACCCTCTCAGAACCAGCAAACTGAATACAGGGAGACTACTCTGTCCAACTCAGTGTACATGTTGTGTTATGTGTGGGCTCATCAATGGCTTAAATGAAAATAAAGTGAGAAGTGAGAGGCTGTTTTTTCAGGCGATTAGTTTGACCCCCAGTATTAGCTCTTTATTTCCCTTGGTGGCGAAACATATTAGACTATCCTCAAGCCCTTGAGCTACACACACACACACACACACACACACACACAAAGATATACTGAAAAACATACATGTGGCAGGTAGAAGTAGAAAAACATCCCATGGAGAGATAAATGAAAGTAAAATATATTCAAAATTGGATTTTTAAAGATATCAGCTTGCAGGGTAACTCCTCTGCAAAAAGAAAAAGAAAAAAAGTTGTAAGCCCTTGAATTCTAATGCCCGCCACTTTACCAAGGAAATCCGGCATTTTAATCCCAGATCTCTTAAATCCAATCGTCTGGAACAAATAGTATGGGAAGGCTGACAAGAGGACGGGGAAAATGTCAGAAAATCCATAGGAATTCTATATGCTTGGAGTGAGCCTTGATGGGAACTGTGGATTAGCACGACACGTGTAAAATACAGCAATGTCTAACAATATGAGTGACACTTGGATTAAAGAAAATATATAGTGTAAGGAGTTATTCTTATACCTACTACTTGACCAATTTAGAGTAAAAATATGGAAGGTATTGAGAGGGTTGGGGAAGTCCCAAATGCATAATTTGCCTCCTTGAGCCTCACCTGTTCTCTGAGGCTGAAATTTATCTTGCAGTTACTGCAGAGAGGATAATATTTGGGACGCTTGAGCTGAGGGTTTTATCTTAAGGTCAGGTTTTACATATCATATGCACACATTAGAATTATGCAAACACAGTTGTCCAGAGTTGTTGTGAGTAAAACATAAATATTGTTTGTGTAAAAGTTGGGTGAATTTCTGCAGTCTTTCATATATATATATATATATATATATATATATATATATATATATATATATATATATATATATACACGTACATCAATGCTGTTTTGGACATACTGACGCACACACACACACTCAAATACACACCCACTGTTGGTGACAGCACCTATCTGCCACCCACAGTAAGTGACCTGGGTTAAATATGTAATGACTGCTTGTCCCACACTAAGGATTAATGGACTGTGGAGTGAGGAGATAAAGGCACATAATTAACACACACACACACACACACACACACACACACACACAGAGAGAGATAAGAAACGTCATTCATTTAGAGATGGAGTCTTGTATAGTAAAGTATGGTTGAGCGGCACTGAAAAAAAAACATATTTTACATTTCTAAGCAGATATTTTGTTTTTGGAATGGAATAATCCCAAAATAACTATAGAAAAGAAAAGTATGTTTTTTGACATCATTCAAAAATGAATCTTGCCATGCAGGCCCAATGGTAATAATGAAATGCAAATTACCCCCCTCATTTCGCCCCATCCACTCAGTTCTCTCTCTTTTCCAACCAGATCACTATCTTATCACTCGTTAAGACTCATCCCTTTCCTTACACATCTCGTACCACCACCCTCCCCCCCCTAATATGCCATTTCACATACGGTATGTGTGCATTTGACAGTTGGAATCAGACAGACAAAACAGTCTGTGTAACCTTTTTTCAAAGGTTTATATAATGTGAAGGACATACTGTAGTGTGGTTCTGTTAAATCTGTTTAACAGACAGCTCACAGCAGACACAGTTTTGAATAATAAAAGATAATGCATGCATGTCCCATATATTAGTAGGAAGCTTTAATTTTTCTCTTGCCTCTCATCAAATGTTCTGAAACGCGTTTTGTTCTTTTGCATTGTAGTTTCATTTTGCATATCCCAAATGAAACGTGCAGTCAATTTCAACTACTCCTCTCATCTAAAATCTTTGATCTGCAACCTACAGTCCTCACATTCTGAATATTGTATGTGAATGATTCAAACTTCCCAACACACACAGACATACACATACTAACTATGTTGACTCACTCACACAGAACCACATGAATCAAGGTACCTGTGCTCACACAAATATGCACTTCACAACCATGTACAGTGTGAACACTGTGCACACACATTAACACACTTTCTTATTCAGCAGTTATTCATTTGTCCTTGTAGATGAGGTGTGCGCATCTCTTAATAATATATAACAGAAATAAAACTATTCCATTATTAACACTTTGGTGCTAGGGTACATCGATGGATTATTCTACATCATAAACTGAAATGCTGCATGGTCACTCACTCACCTCACTCTCTCTCTCACACACACACACACACACACACACACACACACAGGCATTGTTGCTCATTGATAAATTAATATACATATTCACAAACACTGATATGTTGCTGATATGCACAAAGAACATGGTCATGACTGAGGGTGACTGGAATGTATTTGAGCAGCTTTAAATCATTCAGGAGATGATGATGATAAATATATAAATGTCTGTAGTGCCAAGCACTCATATTAAAAAAGATCCTCCTGTCTTTGGTGCATAAGAAAACAATCATGTAGTGGAAATGAGCAAATGAGCAAAGAACTTTTCAGTGCCTCAGACTTTCATCACTGCAACACGATTCATGGTTTTAATACATTAAATAAAGTCTGATTGTAATAAAGTTTTTGATCTGGGGATCTTGGATATTTCTAGCCTTGTTTTGCACGTAATATATAATGTAACCGATGTAAGCTCACACATCAGTGTTTTAAATACATGTCAGATTCAGCAACTAGAAATTAAGCATAGACAGTTTATATATCCAAGGAATTGTGCAAACAATGTGTCTCTGATTAAAGAGTTGGTGTTTTCAGCTCCAGGTTCAGAATCAGGGAGCGCACCATTCCAGCAACAACAACAACAACAGACCTTTTTCGTATATTGAACATAGTGATCATTTATTGGCTTTTGGTGTCTGGAGCGAGGCCATGTTAATAACCAGCGGTGTAGCAGACATATAGGGTGGGCCTTTCCTGTAGCACTTAACCCACTTCAACTGTGTTGTAGTTGGTTGATTATTTAGTGAAATCTCTAAAAACCTCTATCACGGTGACAAACGTGTTTGATAGTGCAGCCCATGTTAAGCACAGGCAGCCATTTGAGCTAATAGGCTTTTAAACCTTTTTTTTCTTTTACTGCCCAGAGGTACAGTAAACAGGGCTGTGCACTTCCTGTCACAGTCATCAAGGCTCATGGGAAATCTCCATGGCAACACTGACAATGTAAATCCTGTGTTTTCCCATCACTTGTGTGCGAGTGTGTGTGTCTAACATGCAACTTATCTGCTGGTGTTTATCACAGCTCATTACCACGACAACCAAAAAGTTAAATCCTCTTATGCCAATGAGCTGCATTTAGATTTACCCAAGTGCTCTGGGGAGAGGAACCTCATTCACAAGCACACAAATACACACACTGATAGGTTACACTGAGTGTTTACATTTATCCCAATACTCTGGGGAGATTCTAACTCATTATGCTGTGGATATGTTGTCTGGTGAGATGCTTAAGCTGAGGCCAGTGCTGTGAGGCCACCAGAGAATTTAGTCTTGGCTCCTTCATTGCCTCTTATTTACCCAACTCAGGCAGGGACTGACTAGATCTGATAGCAGTCTGGCCACCTAGTCATTTTGGAGCTGCGAAATCACACACATCAACATGTTTTATGCAAAAATACAAACAGATTCGCACAAGCAGCATACGGATATACACATACTGTATACCCGCCTGCCCACAAAAACATACACAGTTATTTGAATGATGAAAATGCCGACTCAGGAGAGTAGAGGTGGAAGACATGAGATGAGTCGGCACTGTCATTGCCTATGGGCCTGTCTTATGGCTACACACACATATATAGAAAAGCGCACACACACACAAAAATTGCTGCATTGAATCATTCATAGGCAACATATCCCACACATTCTTGGCTCAGATAAGCGAGAAGATGGCACCTCTTATTGAACTGATATCAATATTTGGAAAGATATTTACACTCCCCTTTAATCAAGGGGAACAGATGGCCCCAAGGTCCATGAACTCTGTCCGTCCCTTTATGTCCCGGCAGTTTTTACATGCAGTTGAAGAGTAGAAGAGAAGGCGGCGGACAGGGAAAAGAAAAGAAATGAAAAAGGATAATGGAGCCGCATTGTTTTAAGATAGACATGCTGACAGTCCTAACACACTAATTAAAGGAATGTAAATGTATTTTCACCCTGCAAAAGAACAAGAAAATTCATTAAAGTTCATCATATCAAAGTATGCAAATGTCATTTTTACCTGCTACAAGAAAAGTAGTCGCAGTAAGAGTGCCAAAATCACAGTAGTTAGTTGAATTTCTTAGTTACCACTACTGTGCCTACCACAGCAGTTGGATGATTTCTAAGTCAACATACTGCACTCACTAACCCTACAATCAATACTTTTCCTTAGTTCTATGATCTTTATTCTTTCTCTGTGCATTCTTTGGTGTTTCTTTTCCTTTTATGTCAATCTGTAATGCTGTCCCTTTTCCAGTAAGTCATGCCCTTTATGTCATGTTCACTTCAGAAATAACATGAATGTAGAAATGTCACACATTAAAGTTTTAATCTTTAGATGGCTTCACTCTGTCTCTTCTCTCTCTGCAAGTGTGTGTCTGTTTGTACCATCTGCCCTAAGGAGTTCGACACAAAGAAGAAATTTCACGTTTCCATCTTTTTCTAAAGTACCCTCTCACACTTTGTGTTGACAGTTGCTTTGAGGTATTTGCTGCTTCACTCACAAACCAGACCAGACCGATTTCCAGACCCCACACACATAACCACACACACACACGCAACACAAATAGATACCAACACACACTAATCCTGGCCCGGGTGTTGAAATTGCGGTGATACATTTCTATAGAATTGCACAAGAAGGCAAAATTGCATAAATGCAACTTGGGAGAAAACCTTTTCACCGTTCCGGGGATTAAATCTTCCTTCTAAGCCCAGATCAAATATCTGATTGTTCAGCCTGCTGCTGCTTCAAGGTGAAGCAAATATGCCACACAGGTACACACCCACTTTGATGATATAGATTAATCCATTTCATTTTTTTGCTTAGTATCAGATATTCTCAACTTTCATCACAATATATATTTAATCTGTTCACAAAATCCATGATCATTTCCCTCAGTACTCCAAGAAAGCTTTAATTGCACCATCTTCAATTAAACATAAGCCAATATCCCTGAACAAAATCCTCTTTAGTTGGTATAATACAGTTATCTTAAAGCCTGTGAAGGAGGAGGAGGAGATGTAGAAGAAGAGGATTTTATTAGTCAGAGAAGATCAGGGATATTTCCCTTAAAAACTCATGGATTTAACTACAGTCTTTTTATCGGTCTCTGTAGAAGCCTCTTTTTTATCCCTGCTTTTTTGTCCATCTTTGTGTTTGTTTCTGTCTTTGCTTGCTTCTGTTTTTCTGCTTCACAAACCTTGTATTTGGCACAAGATAATGAACATGGGCTCTTGATCCAATCATACCACAAACCTTTATGTATATATATATATATATATATATATATATATATATCCTCTAGACACTGCAATGTCTAGAGGAGAAAGGAAGTAATGTTGTGTTCCTGTTCTATATTTGGACACCTTATGAAAAGTTAATGCACTAACCTACATGTGCACTCCACAAGCATGTTTAGTGTTCCTCTGAGATTGAAAAGAGCATAATTTAATGTTTAGAAAGCTAGAAATCACTGCAATTCACATAGCATTCTTGGTCCTGTAATTCTCATAAAAAATGTGTTTAGAATTTCATACCAGTGCCAAGCGGAATTAAATCCCCAAACTAAACCAAGAACAGTGCAAGGTCATGAGATCAGTTTAGCTCCATGTACCCTTTTAAATCAAAAGGCAAATTGCATCATTGATTCTACTGACTTAGTGATACTGTGTTCAAAGGTTTTCTGTAATCCTTAAAAAAACAAAGATGGTAACAGGGCAGGTAAACTGCGATCATTTCCCTGGTTGTGCTATTTGTTTTTTCAGTCAAGGTAAAGTGCGTACTTTATGAAATTGCAGAGGCATCGTTAGGCCTGGGCGTTCCCGGGTACAGCCCCGAATGTTTTATGAATAGCCCCGGCTTTCTGGCCCTCTCTCGCTTTTTTTTTTCTTTTTTTTATTATAAAAACGAGTATATTAGAATAAAAAAGCCACAGAATGGCACTTGCAAATAAAGGAAACAAGTAGGTAACACTTTACTTGAAGGTATCAACATAAGAGTGACATGACACTGTCCTGACACATGAACCGTAACTCTAACCCTAACCTGTCATGACAAAAATCAAATGACACTTAATGACAGAAGCATTAGGTCATGAACGTTTATGACTTGTTTATAATGTTTATGACACGTTCATGACAGTGTCATGTAACACTTATGTAGATACCGTCAAGTAAAGTGTAACCAACAAGTATTTTCCAAGGCACTCGCAGTTCTTACATTTTTTCTGGTAGAACTTTAACTCTGTCCAGTTTATTTTTCCGAGGCAAATAAAACCGCCAGCTACATGCGGGGTCTGACCAGCATGACGTATTTGAGCAACCATCTCTAAGTGAGGAAAGTTGTGAAAGGTGACATTTTTGGAGGAATCATAGCCAAATCAGTCTAATACATTGATGCCATTAACACAAAGTTTAGGAGGGCAATACTAATGATTTTGTTTGAAGTTCCTGTGCCGTGACGTTTACAGTCTATGGTTCAGACTCAAACACATGAAGCTCTGAAGCAGACCTGTGCGTCGCTTTAGTGTCCACTCTCTCTGTAAAAATAGAGACGAGCGGCACGGTTTCCGTGTTCAGTGCAGCTTCAGGTTTATAAAGAACGTGCTCTGCTGTGCATGCTGCGGCAGTGTGACATGCTTGTGATCTGTGTATTTCTGCCGTAGTTTCGGTTTTCCACCTCCAATGTAGAGCAGCGTACAGCCGCTTCCCTAGCTAAACTTTGTGTCGTTCAGAGACCAGAGTCTCAAACGGGGCTCTGAGTCTGTCAGGAGGTCTTAGATCTATCTTATCAGCAGAGCAATCACGTAATGCACAGCAGACTATGGTCAAGGTAGATTATTTTCTGAAATGTAGTGACTGTATTCTTGTAATAGCCTATTATCACTTTATTTTACTCAAAATATCACAACTCATCCAAATCTCAGAGAACATTGTTCATATATTTTGAATGTGCACAAAGTTTTAAACATGAGCAGAAAACTTGCTCAAACACATTTGAAATATTACAGTCCAGGGGTTTATTAATTCATTAACAAAACCTTGGCCTTTGGGTTGCCAGACCAGTTACGATAAGGCCAAATGTTGGTGCCATCTAACTAACATCTACAAACTGGGCAGCTAAAATGAACATACACCGACTATTAACAAGCTGGGCAAGCCAGTTGCTGTTTTGCATTGCATTAAGTTTATTTAAATGGGTCCAGGCTAAGCCCCGAACCTCCTCAAGTCCTAGAAACGCCCCTGTGAAATTGGTTCAAAGTTTGCATGGTTCAGTTTTTGAAGGTGGTGTGAGGACATGGGGACTGACCCAATGATTTGCCCCATTGCCTTTACTCTGTCATTCCCTCTACTGCACTCTATCTTTGCTACCCTGCCGCTCCACTAGGCGTGAACTTCAGTCGATGCATTGGTTAGTGCAAACCATATTTGCGGGAGTGCATATAAGCCTTCTGATTTTTCTATTTTCAGTCTGTGGATACAAAAAGATGAGGGGCAATCCATTTAGCCGTTTTTACTATAATTCATAATCTGATGATTTCCCATTTCTCAAAGGAATACTGATATATAGTCCAAATGGTATGGGAAATATGCTGTAACTGTGGTAACAGTATGTGTGTGTGTTTATGTTGTTCACCTCAGGTTGAAAATGATCATCCAATTTGTCAAATAGGCATAACCAAAAACATTATGCAAAACATGGTTTGTATATTCAGCAGAGTTGATTAAAATTCATGTCTTGAAAGGCATTTTGACAATGAATTAGACTGTGGCAGGATTTAATACATGTAAAGGCTACACCATGTTTCATACTTTGATAAATGAAGTCCTTTATACAGTATAAGTGTGTGCAGTATCAAGCATGTAAACATTACATATAATTCATACACACTTGCTAACAAGCAAACATATCGGTTTTCACAAAAACACACACACATACATACAGTATATACAACTAAACACCCATGATGGTGGGTGGTGGGTGTAACAAGATGGCAAGTGGCAGGGAACTAAGTTCCCTACTGAGAGAAATAATGAACAGGTGTCCAAAGCACACGCCTCAATTAGTGTGTGTGTGTGTGTGTGTGTGTGTGTGTGTGTGTGTGTGTGTGTGTGTGTGTGTGTGCGCGCTGCATGTATACTCTTGCTCAGACTGTCTGCCTGCATGTTTGTGCTTCTGTGTACCTGTATGGTTACAAAAAGTCAGAGATTGCAGACCTGTCATATTGTTGTTGACAATGAGAAGGGGTGACCTAAAACTCCCATTCATATTCTCAACATCATTAGTATGCAGCCAAAACAAAGGCGAATAGACTATAAAGGCTGTCACAGAGTCTAAATTAACAACCAGTATGACGGAGCAGTCACCTGGCAAGGGGAAGATTGACAGCCTTTGATTGCATTATTATGCATCATTCACATATTCATCTTCATGCACAAGCTATGCCAGCGAGCACATGAGGTGTACACTCTCGCAGGCACAGACAAACAAAAACTATAAAATCTGGTACGCACATACAATAAAAGATGCACTAAACCGAAATACCTTCCCCTATCACAACATACAAACACAAATATCTTATACAGAATGTGAGTCCCTTTCACAGGTCTTTGTCTCTGCCTCCTCCACCTCTTATTACTACCTCTTGTCTGTTGGTCAGCTAAGTCCTGATGCCAATATACCAATAATGGAGTGGCAAAGTTTCCCAGTGCAGCAGGCTAAAATCCAGCCAGCAACTGACACTTGACAAATTATTGTTGGCATTGATACCCGGAGAAAGAGAGATGAGCAAAAAAAGAGAATGATCAGGACATGCTTTTGTTGTTGGTTTGTTTTCCTGTGCACACTCAATTAAATCTAATATGTGCAGCCTATCTGTATATGAACAGATGAAGTGTGTCTAGGCAAGGCAAGGTAACATACTTGTATTTATATAACACAAACCAGACACAAAGGCAATTCAAATTGCTTTACATAAGCATAAACATACAATAAAGGGGAAAAAAAAAGATAAAAAGCATATAAGCATAGGAATGGCCATCTCTTGATAACCTCAGGGAAAGCAATGGCAAACAACAAGGTTTTAAGCCCAGATTTTTCCTAATTTTAGTTTACGTCTGGCATACAAGGTTACAGGTGTCATTATCACTGGCTCAGTCTGTATCTCTATCATTATGAATTTGTAATGCCTATCCAGCTAGAGATGAGATCTGTAAGCAGAATAAAGGACTTGGTGTCTGGATGTAAATTATAAATCAGGGATGTCCAGAGTCTGAGATCAGAGACGCAGGTTTGTGAGTCACCACATTACATTTTGTAATTGCCTCTTTAATTATTTATATCTTATCCACAATCTAAGACTGTATGCACAAATCTGGAGGACAGGTAACATGGGGGCTGTTTTGAAGTTCTTAGCAAGAGGGCAAATTGGGGTGATTTTTTCAAATGTAGCCACATTTTGAAAACACACACACACACACACACACACACACACACACACACACACACACACACACACACACACACAATGAGGCTTCCCTGGTCTTTAAAGCTGGATGTTGAACGAACTTAATAGTAAAAGTAAATTGAAGCAGACTCAGAAATGATTTTGGAAAAAGTTTGTCGCAGGTCTTCATTTAATTACTTTCCCTTTCGATAATCTTGATATCCCATAACAAAATTAAATTACTTTTTCCACTTGACTTTGCCATTTTGGATCCTGGGACTATGGTCTAGTAGTGAAAATGTATAATAGATAGTACATTCAATGCCAACTTAAGCAACCTTGGTCTCGCTAAAAACTTACGTGGTTTGCAGGGCTTGTTCCATTAGAAGCAAGTTAATCTATGTCTACCCAGGACTCTTTGCAACCAGGTGAATGCCTGTTGGGAGAGATTATACTTTTGCCTATGTTAAAGGCTTCCCTGAATTCCAATATCAAGACCATTACGATCCAAGTCACCATGTACTGTACTGTATGTCAGCTCCCCATTAAACCCAGAGGTTTTACACTTTTAGGTGCTACAGGAAGACATATTTTTACACATTTCAGTGGTTTATTTCTGTCATTAAGTTTTAGTATTATCATTTCACTTTATGAATTGTAAACTATTACGTTTTACAACTTCCGCAACAGGATAGAGGAGTGTGTCCCTGTAAGACCCTCTGTCCCATGATGAGGGGATAGGCAATGTCAAACTATCTGTATTATGTGTGTTGCAGTCGACTTAGTGTAAACTTTTGATTAAAAGCTTGAAAGTTCAGCCCATCGTATTTCCTCACAAAGCATATGGAGTAAAGCAGAAATCCGGATTTTTTTAGATACATATAAGTCCAGCAGTAGATAAAGACACTTGGGTGTTAAAAAGGTGGATGTACCGTAGTTAGAAAAGTTCAAAGGTTTAATAGGTAAAGCGCTTAAGCAATGATAAAAACAAACCCTCTCTGGTCTTAATGCCACCCACAATGGAAGTCATCAAAAGGATCAAAAGGTTTCAATGATCTTGGGAAGTTTCTCATACTGTATGTTGCTCTAAAATTGGTACTATCTACTAAGGAACATAATCACCAACCACCTTTAATAGAATCCAGGCTTGTGGAATTAAAGAGTAAAAATAATTGAGTAAAAGGGGGATCTTGGACTTGTAACTCAGACTTTATTCTGCAAATTTAGAGAGGAACTTAACCATGTTACACATCAAAGTCTGTTTAAAGGTGCTCATACTAAATATGTGAAAAAAAAAGCCTTTTGTGGCTTCAGCGGGAGTTGCTCAATGTATGATGAACTGGCTCAAGTGAGTCAGCATCAGTTGGGGCTGAAGTGAAGTTTGAAAATTAAAAAAAAATGGAGTTAGAAAGAAGTGAGGCTACCAGACCTCTGTAGCCCGCTGCCCAGCTCTGCTTGAGGCTACATTAACCACTTACTAGCATAACACACCTGAATCTCGAACGAAACTGATGGTGGCCGTGTTGGCATTGTGGGTAATGTAGGCGCTAGGTTTTGACAATGAAAAATATGTAGTATAAAAATATGATATCTCTGGTTCTGCTTCATTGATTTTAACCTTAGGTCGGTAGTGCTATGGGAGTGTAATGCTAAATCGGTGGAGTAATCGTTTAAGATGCGAATACTCTTACTACTACTTAATACTACTTAATTCTGAATGAAATTGGGATGTAAACACAGTGTGATAAAAAGTTAACTCAATTTTGCTTACCAGTGCTACCACTCCACTGTTCATTGATTAAAATAACAATCAGGGACAGCAGAAATACCTTCACTTGTAATTAACCATTTGTTCTTTTAACGGCATTGATCCACTTTTCTCAGACATTTCTTAAGTCCACTAGAAGTAGATGCAAGATAAGGAAGAGGGCAGGGCAAAGGGTAAAGACAGAGAGGAATATATGGTTTAGGGCCTCACTAATGCCGGTATACCTGCATTTTAGATCAACACTGTCGATGTGCATGTGTGTGTGGAAAACATAATTTAACTCTGACCATCACAAATATTTGCACTTTAATGAAAAAAAGAAAAGGATGCAAAGAATGAACAAGGAAACAATGTAAATCTTCATAAAAATACAATAAAGTTGAAATGGGAGATGTCACACCTCAGACAAGGAACTAAAATGATATTGTTATTGTTGAAATAAATGTATCTGGGACCATCCATAGGCACCAATGAGGAAAAGAAGCATGTCTTACAAGGCCGCTAAACACGGCTGAAAATGGATCGCACAGATCCACACACACTCACAAAGACACAATTTGTATATAGACTTTCTCCAGTAACAACCTCATGCACCCCTTTGCTAACAGCGCAGTGAAAAACCACTCCATATGTAGACTCAGTGAAAACATCGGGGCTCTGAACCCATCATTTGTGGCAGATAACAGCTAGTGGAGCAGGCAGGTGGCTATTAGTCCTGATAAAATATGAATCGGTTTTATCATGCTGTCTGTCTCCTGCTGGAAATAAATGAGACCTGGGTGGCGGTACATTTGGAATGCACACATATTTGCACAACATGAGATTTTAGGTGAGTAAAGGTATGACTATGTATATGTTTGGCTGTCTTTGAGTGTGTGTTTGAAAGGCTGTCTTTGTGAGTGGTGTGATCACCTGTGTCATAAAGCTAAACTTAAAGGAACACGCCGACTTATTGGGAATTTAGCTTATTCAACGTAACCCCCAGAGTAAGACAAGTCAATACATACCCTTCTCATCTTGGTGCGTGCTGTAACACTGTCTGACGCTTCCAGCATTAGCTTAGCCTAGCACAGATCCTGCAGGTAACTGGTTCCAACTAGCCTACTGCTCCGAATTGTGATAAAAGTGACAAAATAACGCCAACATGTTCCTATTTACATGTTGTGAGTTGTATAGTCACAGCGTGTACACAAAACAACGTAACATGAGACACAGCCGTCTTCTAACAGTAAACAAACCGGGAACTATATTCTCAGACAGGCTTGCTGCGAGCATATCACTCCGTCCAAGTACTATATTCTTCCGCCTGAGAATATAGTTCCCGTTTTGTTTACAGTTAGAAGACGGCTGTGTCTCATGTTACGTTCTTTTTTGTACACGCTGTGACTCTATAAATCACAACATGTAAATAGGAACATGTTGGCGTTATTTTGTCACTTATTCGGAGCAGTAGGATTACTGGAACCATTCACCTGCATGTTCTGTGCTGGCCTGATGCCGCTGGAGCCGTCAGACAGCATTACAGCACGCACGGAGATGAGAAGGGTATGTATGGACTTGTCTAACTCTGGGGGTTACGGTGAATAAGCTAAATTCCCAATAAGTCGCCGTGTTCCTTTAAGTTTGCAGTAGTGTGTGTGTGTGTGTGTGTGTGTGTGTGTGTGTGTGTGTGTGTGTGTGTGTGTGTGTGTGTGTGTGTGTGTGTAAGGTTATGAAGGTGCTGTTGACAATAACTAGACGGTAATGGCTCTCTCCTTGTGGGGCCATTCTGATTGTGTATGATAAAGACAAATGAGCTGACAGCGAAGAGCTTTGCTGCAGCCACCAGACAATATACACGTCTCCATCTACCCACTAACACACTCACACAGTAAATACACGTTTGACTTGTGCTAACCAGAGTCCATGGGAAAAGACCAAGGTGGGCTCATATGAAAGTCCAATTAGAGAAGGCAGTTAAAAGCATTAAAGGATAATTACAGCAACGCTGAACGTTCAGCGTGTTTTCCATTGAGGCCTTTCTTCTTTTCTTTCTCCCTCAACACACTATTGTTTTCATTTTCAGCTCCAATCAGAATTCAAACAATACTTCTGAGATGGCATCCAAAGTACAGCAATGTAATCTGTAGAGATTTGGGGTCTACAACATTTTTCGTCAGAGCTGACCAATTACAGCATGAAATACACAGTTTTGTGAATTAAAGTTTAAGTTCCTGCCAAACTGATGCTCACATTCATAAAATCAAGATTGAACAATATGGCAAGAAAATGGTGTGCCTACTACATTAAGCAAAATTGTAAATTAGGACAAAGATATTGGCATAATGATAAGAAACAGGTTTCAAACTCAAGCCTTGAACCTCAAGCAGTCACTCAGCCAATAAACCATATAGTCATGTTATATCTATCTATCTATCTATCTATCTATCTATCCATCCATCCACCAACCAAGTAACCAACTAATCAATCAATCCATCTATAAATCTATTAGCCCTTCTGTTGATCCCTCATTCTGTTTATTTTCCTATTACACAGCGAGAAAAATGTATTGGTGTCAAATGGCATCAAATGATAATTCTACAGCTCAATAGCAAGTGCTATCCCCCGTCTAAATTGATATCATCACAAGGGGGAAATTGCAATGGAGAGGGAGCTACGGGCACACAAATCTGCCCACAGACACACACACACACACACATGGATTGAAGTGATTGCTCACTCTGCTCAACCCTGACCTCCGCAGTAATATCTGGTGCTCCTGCCGCCCACTTTCTCACCATGGAGACGTCAATCATAGGGTTGCGTGGCGAGAAGGTTAGCGGCTGTCTGTCAGTTCCACAGCTCCGACTGCCCACAGGCACTGAGCGAGCGCACGCACGCACGCACGCACGCACGCACACACACACACACACACACACACACACACACACACACACACACACACACACACAACTGCTTTGCGATTGTGGCATCCTAAAGGTCCTACTTCACAAACCATTAAGCTTGTAGGATCCTGTGATTGATAAATCAATAAATGTACACACACAAATACATGTCTGCATCTTTCATCTAGTTAAAGAAGGAATTCCTTGATGCTACTTCAACCTAGATGTATTTATGTTGTACTCTCACCCAATGTCCTGTTTACCATGGGCACTATCATGGGCCCTTTGTTCCCCAATGACCTCTCAACCACAAAGCAAGACCCACTCTGTGCACAAAACTGCAGACAGGCAATCTCATTACTAAAACTATACCTAAGCATCTTTTTTCACCATTAGCATTTGTTTTACCCTCACTAATATTTGCATGTGGGCTAACCAGTGTCTCTGCCTTGCCTTATTCTCTTCATGTACCGGGAGGGTAATGGTGTTGTTATTACTGCATCTTCACATCCTCTCATTTACCGCTAACAATCTTCTCTGCAGTTTGCACAGGAAAGTACTCAAATGGAAGAGCTTGCCAAGGGCTGCGTGGCTATTGCAATTAACCTCCAGAACTGCAAAGTAAGGGAAATTAAACTTGACTTCAGCTTTTATTACAAAACAGCAGGGAACTGCTGCACACACGTGCAGATAATACCCACAATGCAATACGCACACACAGATAGAAACCCACACCTAGATTCTTGTATATGTTAATGTATGAATGCACAATTACAGAGTCACAAACATCCAAATAGTTTATTATGATTTAATTGTCATTTTAAAACAAAAAATATAAAAGGTCACACATTTATTACTACGGAAGAGTATTAGGGCCACATGTCAAAAATGTATTTGAGTTCTGAGTTTAAAGTCAGAATTCTGAGAAAAAAAGTCAATATTCTGACTTTAATCTCAGAATTCTGACTTTAAACTCCGATCGCAATACATTTTTACACTTGTGGCCCTAATCCTCCTCCGTATATTACACCAAATACAATGTATACTAAAAACATCTGTCGCTGAGTGAGGTAAAACAATGGTGATAGCCCATGGTCCACTTATGAAAGCCTTTGTATTGCAGGATTACAAACTGGGTGTCTGTGGCAAAAAATCACAAGTGGTGCACAGTTAGAGACGCATTTTCCATCAATCAGCAGTGGTTGATCCACCAGAGAGGGTAGGCAACATGCTCACTCTTCCAACTCACTTGTGTGCAAGTTGGTGTACTTTTTTTATTCCCGGTCTCTCAATTATCACTTATCGCCATAGGTGCCGCCAAATAAAACAAAACTGAGATCTTCAAATAAACCGAAAGCAGCTAATGCCTGCCATACACTAGACTCTGAAAGGACTTTAAAAAGACTAAAGTCTCACACTATCTCACATATAAAGACAATCTGTCAAATGTCACTGAGTTTTTGGTCACAGATTTTACTACGTTTGATTTTGTCAGAACGTCAAGATGGGAAAACACTGACTTAATACAGCTCAAACGGGAGCGCGCCCCCACTCTAGCAGGACTCTCACGATTTAATTCCGATACTGGATATTTGTCTGCGACAGTGGAACCGCCTGAAAAGTTGTTTAAAGTCGGCATAACACGCAGACAAAAAATAAATGCTCGCTACTAAAATCATTTTAGAGTAATTTGTCAAGTCATAATCTATGAACAAATTTGCACAGAAAATTAACATCGTCAATCCAAATATCGCAGCTACAAATGAGACACTGCAGATTCTTTACAAACATTGATATGCATATATCATGTTTTGATTTAGGTTTTGGCCATCAGTGTCTCAGCATATTTCAAGGTTCCGAAACACATACATATTAATAAATGTAAGCCCAATGTCTTCTCTTTGTTCTTTTTGCATTATGAATGACATCACATAACGTTAGGTTGCTGGGTAATGATAAGAGAACAGTGCTGCTTGGTGTTTGATGAGTTATGCATGAAAGGATTTCTTTCAACCCTCCCCAGTTTCAGTCTCTGCAAAGCTCGTTTGCTTAAAGCTATTTTGATGTGCGCCTTTGTGAGACCTTTGTGTGGGCCTGTTTGACTTTCCAAAGTTAAAATTTACAAATTCAGAATCCATTTACATAGAGCCGCTTTCTGCCTGTGCCAAGTCACTTGTGCCTGAGGTTGTAATTTAGTGGTTTAGGCATTTAGTATAGGGTTTTATTGTGTTTGTTTGATTTGTATGTAGGAATCATTGAATTGACACTTACCATCTCACTATTTTACATTACAAATGTATTCATATGGTAATGTTTAGGACATGAGGAAGCGGACAATGCAGCTGTTAATACTAAAGGATCGTGGCCATATATTGTTCCAACTATTTTAGTTTTGGCAAGGTAAAGACGCCTCTGAGAAAGCATTCAAACAATCACTTAAAACCCAAATAAATAAAACTATTTTTGTTAGATTCACAAGTTTTAAAAGGTAGAACTATCAGGCACTGAATGAAAAAACAATCCTATCATAAATTTCAATGATGCCACCACATTGACGCAGTATGGATGCCAATACAGAGGTCTCTAGCAGAAACACAGGTTAAAAAAAAAGCATAGCTCAACTACTGCTGCACTGCAAGATCATCCAGCAAGGTGCTGCATTGGCCAATCAAATACATGCAAGCACCACTTGATGTTAGTTTACGTTGTTACATGACCCTCATATTTCTACTGTTTATCTTGCAATTGTCGTAACAGAAGATAAAATGATAGCTTTCCAGAGTTTTAAAATCTTTTGTCAAAATTATTTTATAACTAATTTGCAGTATTTTAGAGTTGCAAAATCATGGATCTATTTATTAGTCATTAGTTCCTTACCCGGGATCTTATTTTATTGTCTCAGTGGCTTCCACCAACATAGAAAGTAAGTTGTTTTTGGTTTAACTTCCCAGTCAGTGTATGTTGGTGCTGTGACATGTACTGCCCCTGAGTCCACCTTAATAATTAGTTTTTTTTATATCGAGTTTTTTACTCACTTTTTTTTCTGGCTGTTTCTGCGTTTACATGCGTAGGATTTATGCCCTCCACACTGCTCAAAGAATTATTTCTGGGACTAAAGAAAAACATTTTCCCTGCCCAGCATCTGGATGAAGATCCATCTCAGGTCTAACGACCCACTCATCCTCATTTCAGCAGTGGCCATTTTGTGCCAGATCCCTTGCCCCCATATCAGTTGACCTCCATTTAACAGCAGCTATTTTGTGTCTGATACGGTTTCATTTGTGTGGGTCAGAGAACATTCACTTCTACGTGATTATTACAACAGTGAAATATTATGGGGAGACTAATTGCTGTTCTAACCAGAGTCCGTAATAACGCTGTGTCTGTGTGTAGAAGTGTCTGTGCTTTACGAGCTGAGGCTGGTTCACGTGCCTCTATTCTGCTGTAACTATCATACAGGACTGACTATTTTAGTATCAGCAACACAGACAACCGTACTTGGTAAACAGATAGATACACAGAGACAGGTACAGAGCAAGTATACAAAGCCTAACACAGACACACACACGTACACATGCACAAGAAATCCCAAAACACATGCAGCTGAAATGTCATGACTATTTCTCCTGCCTTTACATACAGAAGGTAATATTATGCCATACTGTATATAGTATGTGTGACATTTTATTATCTGTGTGGGTGAACTGAAAAATCAATAAGAGAATGTATAAATCCACCACAATGCACATATGATTCCTACGCTCTTTCAGTATGTGAGTTTTAAGAATGTGTCTGTGCACATTTTAAGTGTGTATACCCTGTGTTTACACAGAGTTTACTATATGTAGTGTGTGGGACATTACTGCATGTTCTGCAGAAGGTATGCCTAATTCTATTTCTAACAACAGGATACCTTACAAACTGAGCACACACAGAAACCAATATATGAGATATATGGGTGATAGTTGATATAATTCATGACTCATTGGCTCATTCTAACATTTAACTATAAACAATGTGCCAGGAGCGTCACAAAGAATCTCCCAAACCCAGGAATGAGCTGAACTATATGTCAAGTGAGTGCATTTTTGTCCAATGTGGGTTGAATGCACATTCAGTAGACTACTAAGTAGGTACTGTCAAAGTGCTATCTGTAACAAAACATTCTCTGATGCCCCTCTCATTGATTATTAGGGACACTGCTCCTTTTGCTGACAGCAACCCCAAAGCAGAATATCCTGGTGCATGCAAAATACTGAAAGTAGTGTATATGAATAATTTTAAAGTGAACCAAAACATTTTTGTTTTCTTAGTTCAGTGGAAGTCTTTTTGGAGACATCAGCTTTATTTCTTTTCTTTTTTCTTCGGGGAGGGGTGTCTGTGCCTTTGATTGACAGTGTACAGTTGAGAGGCAGAGAGGACACATCAGGTGTATGTGGTTGTCCACTGTGACGCATCAGATTTCTACTGAACTACAAACACTATTGCCTTCACATACTGTTTTAGGGACAGGTCTCTGAAATGGGAAGGAGAATCATGACTTATTACTGCAACCCCACACACCTGAATCATTCCACTAGTATAATATATTCATATCATTTTCAACAACTAAAGTGGCATACGGTAAATTCCCTTTGAGTGAGATTAATCTACTCCCAAGCATTTTAATACCGAGAACCAACGTGAACACATCAAGCAAGATTCACAGGAAGTAATACAGTACAGTATATGGCCCAAATATGAGGTAATGAATAGTAGGGGTAGAACGTGATTTGAGCCCTGACAAGGACACAGAGGAACAGAATGAGAGAGAGCAAGATAGAGAGAGAGAGAGAGAGAGAGAGAGAGAGAGAGAGAGAGAGAGAGAGAGAGAGAGAGGATATGTTGGATCAGGATGAGGTGGCATCTGCTAAAATAGTAGGGGGTCAGGACCACACATGCACACGAACACAAACTCACCGGTGAGGTGAAGCGATACACTCTAAAGCCCACAGGTGAACCCACAAGCTGGCACATGATTGTTGCTCATTTCAATGCACATTTCAATGCTCATGAAGGATCAAACAATGCAACCACAAACATACTGGTGACACAAACACATATATGTTTAAACCTGCCAAGACACATCGACATTAGCAAATGTGGTAGAAAATGTACCTCCGTTTGTAAAACACTATGAAAATAAAATACATTTCTTACTTTGCATATTTATTTGCATTGGGTAACAATTCCAATTAAAACACGTCATTGTGGCCAAAGAGACCTACCTTAGGCATGTCTCCAATAATAGTCTGGTGTCTCTCATTATTGAGATAAGTCGACACCTCTAACTTATTAGAGCTTTCACTGTTCCACCTCAAAATCTGACAGAGATCAGAATATATTACTAATGTCAGAGGAAATTAATGATTACAGTCATGATAAGGTAACTAGTATATGTGATAGAGAACATTTCCAAAGTAACCCACCCACTTCTGTGTGTGTAAAAAACATGTTTGTGTGCTTCTGTTTTTTCTCAATCAGCCTTTTCCTATAAAGCAGTCAAAGAATGAATGGGCTTCCTAACAATTTAAAGAATATCTCAAATTTTAAAAGCTTCTCGCGGGCAGTTAAATACTTCCTTTTAGAACATCAGACCTGTTCTCACTAACACTTTTTATTCCATTGTTGTGTATATTTGTGTATTGCACTTTCGGTGTAAATAGTCCATTTATATTGTCTTAACTGTCTTGTTGTATAAACATGTTATGTTTATTGTTTTTGTCATGAACTCAACTCTGTTATGTCATTATAATTGTGGAGGACTACAGATGGAAAGTAGCATAATGCTAACTCTGGTGCAGCCATCTTTTTAATGTGACTGCACATTGTCCTGCTAAATAAACTAAACTAAAAAAAAAAATTAAAAAAAACTTGTAGCTAACTACATTTGCATGTTAATGCCTGTAAGAATAGTGATGTGTCTGTGCAGGTGTGTGCATAGATATAGAACAATAAATATGACATGTAATTCTGACTTGCCATTCCAGGATGGAAGCACTTGGCGGCCATTTTACCAGGGTTAAGTTTTAGAATTGCTTCCATTGGAATCAATGGGGAAAGAGGCTCATGTTGTCTTTATAATCCTTATATTATAGTAGTTTTAATTCAAAGTAATGACTGTAAGACAACTGTGCCTTTCTAGAAATAAACAAAAAATAGAGATTTGGGTGGGGTTTTGATTGATATTTTTCAATTTTTCCTGAACTTGTAATATGTAAAAACGTTCTTTGGTATTCTGAATTGCTAATATACATTAAACAATATTTTTTTAATGTAGAAATCCTAAATAGATTCAGTATTTTGGTCTATAGAGCGGTAGTTACGATAAGACACATGAGAGAAACAGCCAACTGTAATTTATTAATACATTTATTTCTGTCTGTAGACTTTATCTCAACTATAAGACCACATTTCCTATCAATCCCGCTCCTTCCTCTTTAGCGTTTGTTTTCTTCCTGTCAACCGGCAGCATGGAGTTTGTTTTGACGATGAGCAGAGTAGTTGGAGAGCCTCGCTAGCTTCAATGAGTTTCTGTTGATAAAGACTATAATGTATTCACCAGAACTGCTGATGGACTTGTCGCAATTTTCATTGTGCTAATGTTATGGAAATTACATTTACGATAGTAATGCAGAGACTTTGCTGCTGAAGTAGGAATCCTTTCTGGAAGTTACTTTACCTCATCAAGACATGGGTTATTAAGTTTTAATTTGCTTTACGGAAAGGAAAATCGTGTAAAGGCATGAGGTAAGATGACAACAATATATGTTAATATATGATGACTGACAGCAGGATTCAACATGACTAATGTTTGGGGAGCTAACGTTAGGTGGTGACAATGTGCCGTTAGTGCGACTGGTCGGTTAGGGCTCCGTGTTGCTGGATGTGTCTAATGATGATTTGTGTGATGTAACTTTACTCTGTGTGTAACGTTGCATTTTAATGTACCGTTAGCTTGCTGGATTTGTCTTGAGATATTATAAAATTACATTTAGGAGTAAAGAAGAGTACTTGTCGTTAACTTTAATTTAACTGAAAACTTAACACAGATTGAGTTAAATCAGCCGCATAGCAGTCGATTTAGGGTAATATTAACGATGTGTTTTACAACTGTTATGACGTTAACGTTACTAAATGTCTTATTTGAGGTCAAAAATCAATGAACTAAAACACTGTTTGCTGTTCATAAATGCTGTTAAGAGCTAGCTAGCAATCACCACTAACTGACATTTCAGCCGGTCTGTTAACCGTTGCTAGGTAACGTAACTAGCTAGCTAGTAGAGCTGGGCGATTTTTCCCCTAAAAAAATCTGCAATTTTAATCTGCGATTTTTTTTATAAAAAATTGGATTTACGATTCGATTTTTACCCCCTTCCATTTAAAACAAAATAACTGTGAACTGTAAATACATTTTAAAAATATATATTTATTGTATTTAATTAAAGTGCATCAACATAAACAAAATTGCAAAGGCAAACCCTTTCTCTAACTGAAAAGTCACTGTGCAATGTGCAACAAAGATTGTTAAACATCCAAATTATTTATACTGTATTTGGACTGAAAAAAAATCTAAAAAATCGATTTTTTGAAAATATGAATCGATTTGACCTACCAACTCGATTTTTAAATCAAATCGATTTTTTTCCCAGCCCTACTAGCTAGCTAGTTCACCAACCTTTCTGTATTTATAGTTAAAAAAAAAGAGGAGACAAATACTCTATCTACTCCTACTGACATGTGGAAAGTGATGGCAGCCTCCTGGGACTATTTGGTCCTCCTGGTAAAGCAGTTAGGTGCTGCACAGCTGATAACCATACTTGCTGCCATAGGGGACAATTGTAAACAATACCCTAGTAAGAATGCCGACAGTTATGCCATAAGTTATGACATCATGTCATATCTATTGTTCTATATCTATGGGTGTGTGTGAGACTGTGTGTCAAAGGAACTGTATGCTGTTAATGTGTCCTACCCTCTTCCACTCATTATAGCAGGACATATCCATGTGTGGCATTTACCTCTGACCTCTGCTCCGCAGCAGGCACAATTACTGAAAGGCCAGACTCTTTAGCAGATGTCCATCACATCCAATCTCTCCTCTCCTCCCTCCTTCCTTCTTTACCACTTCTTTCCTCCACATCAGAATCACTGGTGGCGGTAATCTAGTGTGAAAAAGAAAAACTATTCCTTTTGACATGTAGTTTAATAAGGTGAAGCTTCATCTTTTCATGACTGCAGTCTTGTTAATGAACAACAGCTGTTTTTTTTTTATTTCCTTTTGTTTCTGTTTGTCATTCTATCTTTTCTCTGCACTTTCAACCAGAGATTAAGCAAAGTTTCTGAGTCGAGCGAACAAGATAAAAAACAGAGCTGGAGCAAAAGAGAAAGGGATTGAAAAAAAGAGATAAAGACAGAGTGAGAAGGGAAGCCTGATTGGGGGCAGTTACAGGCCAGCTTCCTGTCCCTCTCCCTACCATCTTCTCTCTCTTCCACACTCTCTCCCTCCATCTGCAGGTAACAGTGCTCTCCTCCGGAGAGAAGGGGATGAAGAGATTAAGAGAAAATTACACCTAGTCCTTTTTTTTTGACAAGAAAAGGGAGGTGGAAAGTCGGAACTTCAAACAACTTTTGGAAAAGATGGTGTCAGGGGTTGGAGAGAAGGGCTGGACAAGAGAAGGACAGACAGATAAAGAGAGAGGAAAAGACAGAAAAAGTCATCTGGGATTTGGGGTCATTGTAGATGAAGGGAGGGAGACTGAGATAAGTGAATTACAGAAGAAACAGAATCTCTATGTTGACCCCAGACAAAGAGAAGGTTATTGTGGGGGTAGAATAGTATTGTCACCAAAGCCCGCCTACGGAAAGCCTTTTCATTCCCTGTTCAGCCCCATTGTACTGAATTTGGTTGCAGTTCCACCAGAGTTCCACTGGGGGTGATTGCAGGCGAGTGCAAAATGAATGGGACTCTATGGAGCTAGATGGCTAAATTTGTCTCTTTCGCCTGATTGTCGTTGAGAAATCTCAGATTTGATTGTAGTTTTTACAAGTTCAACATGGATTATAGGTTGAAAGTTGAATGAACGAGTACTTATGTCCTTTTGATTTCTTACAGGTTGAGTCGTTGTTAACACGCTAGCATTCCGCTAATGAATGCTGATTGGTCAGTGAAGGACTGATTACGACCAGAGATCCCGCTTGAAGGCATCCAAAGCAGAACCAGAATGGCAGAGTGAATATTTCGACGTGGTCTTTAAAACATTAGCAAACCTCTTTCTAGCACGTGTATTGACAGGGAGAGCCTAACCTCTCAGCTGTGTTGTCGATGCCTCGAGATAAAAAAGGAAGCGACTCAGAGCTTGCTGTAAAGCAGTATCTCTGGCCGTATGTGTATGACGTCACTGACATTTTAAAAGGCTTTTTAGAACAAAAAAGCCACTTTAAAAAAAATGTAACACCCAACAGTGTGTATTTTTTTAGCCTCCCCTTTCGAATGCTACATTCAAATTACTAGACAAAAAATTATATCCTGAGAAAACTGGATTTTGAGGGGTATATCTCCATAGAGTCCCATTAATTCAGCACTGGCCTGTGAGCGCTCCAAGTGGAACTCTGGTGGAACTCTGGTGGTCTATTTATTTCTACTTATCACGGTTAATAAACGGCATCTGTACAGCATCAACGGGGACCGTTATTGTTGTTTATGTGTGTGTGACGTCAAAAACTGTAACTGGGAGTACAACGATCTGGTACGAGTTCACGAGTAGTAAGTTACGGGTTTGACTGCCGTTCTAGGACACTTTCACGGGTAGAAGGTTGTGAAAACACGAGTTACGGGTTGCCTGGAATGCAGCATTAGGTAAAGGTCATGAGACTGACACCAAGGCAGAAAGAAATGCATCAACTTCTTCAGCAAATGAGCTTTAGTTATTGAGTAAGAAGAGGGGAGTACAAGAAAAAAGTGAGTCAGAAGGAGGTGAATTAGGGCCTTTGAATTGCTTTTGTATGGAAATGAGCTCTATAGAAAAAGTAAACTTGAAACGGATGTCACGTTGAGTTTATTTGCTGGAATGAAAAAAATTAATAATTAAATATATCTATTAACAATACCGGAATAAAATATTGTAGATGCATTTTCATTTAATCATTGTGTTTTGTTGACATTGGCTTTACTTCTTCATTGTTTAGGGTCATGCAGAGCCAACTGCTTAATGTGTAAAAATAATATTTTTATTTAATAACTATAATAATATTAACTATATGATTGTTGTTTTTTTTTTGCCTTTTCTTCTGACCTGAACTAAAATACAATATTGTTTAAAAGCAGTGGTAACTCTTCTCTTGTGCCACAAACTGACTACAGTATATTGCATTAGTATACCAAATATATGACAAAAATAAATTGTTCATGTTTTACATGTCATCTGAGGTATGCATGAACAAACGTATATATACTTTTGTTTGCCAAAATGTTTTATGAACAAACTGTTACAGTAGTAGAAATCCAAAAAGAGTCAGCAGATTTGGCAAAGTGCTGCAGAAAAAGGCCTGTCAACACCAATCACAGATATAGATCATATTAACATGTATTGTATTTTACAAATAAAGTCTACATTCCATTTAATGTTTGCAAATGCACATTTAATTAAATTGAAGATTGCTTTATTTAGAATGCAATCCAACTTTAGTTATTTGATGTCCTATCAAAAGTAAAAGAACTCTTTGTCATTTTGATTCTTATTGTGCCCATCAGAGCCTTTGTAAGGAATCCTATGTTGAACTTTCTGATGTTTTTTTCAGAGCAGACAGGAGGAAATGAGAACACTGCCCTGCATTTCTTTTAAATTAACTTTTAATGGAACCGTTAATTTAAAAAGAAACAAGATATTTTTACAGAGCAACTACACATCTATATAGCTGACTTACACTCTGAGCATGGGTGCCCTGGGTAAATGGTAACTGTCTGTTTGACAAAATGGCATAGTGTATATGAAGTGTGTGTGTGTGTGTGTGTGTGTGTGTGTGTGTGTGTGTGTGTGTGTGTGTGTGTGTGTGTGTGTGTGTGTGTGTGTGTGTGTGTGTCGGGGGTACTGTAATTTGTTTTTGTTTAACCCTGAGCTGTAGGGTCTCTTGTTTTAATAGAGTTGTAGATTAGTTTTGCAATCCCACATAATTGGGTAAGTGATAAGCATACTGTGGTATTCCTATTGTGCCAGTGAGTTACACACACACACACACACACACACACACACACACACACACACACAATACAAAATTGCTCACAAGTAGTTCAGAACTGGTTGGAGAGAAGAGACTAAATCCAGTAATAGTTCAATACTTGTAATCAACCAAGTTTATTATCTTCAGAAGATTATGAGTCAAAAGTGTGTTTTGTGTGCCTGCCATTTGAGACAATAGATCATGTTTTATTCACTTAATTTCCCCAAGATAAAAGCTGACGGTCCTTTCTTGCTCATTAGTTTTCTTCTCATCTGCCTGTATGTCCTTCTGCTCCATTCTTCCCTCCGTAAAAGGCTTGGGCACATGAATTAAACACCTACAATCTTTCCTGTTAGAAGTAAAGGAATTTACATCTGATTTGAGTAAATGTTCTATCTTAGGTAAATTATGCCAAACCATACGATGGTTAAGATGTAATTGATTAAGATGTAACGAGATCCGTATATATATATATATATATATATATATATATATATATATATATATATATATATATATATATATGTTGCAAATTTACCATAACAGATGTACTAAAAGCTAATTTATTATTATTATTTTTATCCATGATATTACAATGTTTTTGAAGATTTATAATGCTGGATGTCTGCACAATCTAACACATAATATTGCTTTAGTTATTGCTGTTAGTGCCCACAACCACGATCTGGCAGAACACAGGGTCATAACACACCTCCGCTTAGGTAAGCTCCCAATATGACTCCTAGTGTGAGGTGTGTGTATGTGTTCTCCTTCTGCCTACAGTGTGTGCATTTGTATCTAGATGTTTCGATGTGGAGCTGCACAATAAATCAATATAGCATCGCAATTATAACATAATATTGTCTAAGATTTGCATTTCTTAAAATTTAGATACATATTAAATGTTTTTAATGTTGTATTACGAATGTAGCTCAAACAAATGTGAATTATTCTACTTGTTTGGCCAGCACATTACATATGATTATGAAAGTATTTCCTATAGCACTAATGTTGACCACTATGTACACCTGCAGGATCTTAGAAAACTTAAGTGAGTCCAAAAAAGCCACAAAAAAAGAAAGAAGAAGCTAAAATATTTTTTTAAACTTTTTTCGGTCAAGCTGTATCAAAGCCTTCTCTCCACTCTCTATACTGTCAGTTATGTCAGTCTGGAGGAGAATAATACAGACATCTATCCATCTATAAATTACAGGAACGTCTGTCTGTTTGTGTGTCTGTTATTCGCATATCTCTTGAACAATTAGTCCGATGGATTTCAAACTTGACAGGTGTCTTGCTACGGGCATGAGTAAGTGTAAGTATGTCGTATTTACCAAACCTGCAGTTCATTGGGTAATCAGCGCCCTTCTCCGCCCACTATACCGTAAATTGCGCTGTAGCAGAGCGTTAAGTACTTGTGCTATGATACGGCTGAGTGCAGCCTGCGATATTCCCACTGCTGATGCTATGACTGTTTGAAATTATCCTGATGCCAATATTTGTAATGTGGCGAGGAGTTTAACAACTGCTGGAATGGAATGTGAATGCTGAGTCGGAAATTCGATGTCATCTTTGATTTCATCCATTAACTGTAATATTGCATGGCTGCTTAATCTGTGAAGCTTAATGATTTTGTGTTCACTCAACTGAAAAAGTGTGATCCTTGTGGCAAAAATCCTTTCAGCTCGTCTCCTTGGCCTATGTCTTCGTCTTGCTTGGATTACTGCTACCACCGTTTTTTGTACATACCGCGGAATACGTAATTAGGCACACTTTAAGCTTCCCTCCCATATTTTTATGGGAAACTCCCAATTTCTCCTTGACCCTCCTGTGAATGCATATAAAAAAAAAGCGCAATTTGCCATTTTCAGTTCCCACAACAGGCAGTCTACGCTTTTACTTCAGTGCGGCCTGTTTGAACATACCTCACCATGCTTTTACGCACACGTTGCAAAACAAATATGCATGAAGTAAAAATAGGCCAACGATTGTGTCATAACCACGCGACTTAATGTCGCAGAGGAATTACCGTATAGTACAGGAGAAGCTTGCAGGCAGTTTCAACTTACATTAGCTGTTTAAGTTTAATTACTAATGTTAACTAGCATATTAGTTAGCAATAATTAGCCTGTGCCTATGTTATCTCCTTACATATACCTACGCTCTCCGTTTCTGTAAGACTGGAAATGATTGAGATTTCTCCTGGCACAGCTACCAGAAGACTTACAACTTCAAACAGGTTGCTCACATCGCATCTACGTCAACAAGCTCAGTTGGAGGCTGCGCAGTAACACTCAGCCATCACCAGAAAAGTGCTTCTAATAGCCTTCACTGGTCTCTGTCCAGAGCGACGGGATCTGTTGGTCCATTTCTGTCTATGGTCAGAGGTCACACTGGAGCAGCTGTGATATTGTGATATTTTGTGATTACATTCTGAATCTGCAACGTTCTCTGTCAGGTAAATCAGTAAGTCAGTAGTAGGCTATACAGTTGCGTTGCATATTAGGTGGTTTGGCGGTAAGGAATTTTGGGGTACAATTTGGTTTTGAAGAATTCTACAAGCAGCAATACCACAGGCCAAGCAATCAGCCCGTTCCAAAAACAGGCACATTTTCAACAGGCTTTATTATAATTGATAGATTTATTTGTCTGAAAAACAATTATATTTTAAGACAAATAGCCTAAAAAACCAGAATCATAAACACAACGTGTAATATGTGTGTGTAAATGTAGAAAGCAAACTTGGGTAACACTTTATTTGAAGGGGTGTGCACATGACATGACATGACACCGTCTTAACCATGATATGAGACTAGTCATGAACGTGAAGGAGTCTTTATGGATGTTTATGACTGTTGTCATTAAGTGTCATTAGGTAAATTATGACACTTTTATTGCAAAGTTAGCATTGTTTGAGATGTTGGCGTTATGGCAACTTTACATCAACCAAGACAACAATGTCTATGTTATGACAACATTAAGTAAGACAATATAACATGTCAATGTATTTGTTATTACAACTTGACATTAACCTAGTCCACCTATAATAAACGTGTCATAGCAGGCCTAATTATCAAACTTAAAGAAACCATATAAACAATTATAAAGACTTCATGTTCAGGACTGGTGTCATGTCAGTCTTATGCACACCCCTTCAAATAAAGTGTTACCCAAACTTCTCAGGTTTTTTTAAATTTTTTTATTCTTATTTGATTGATTCTTGAATTCCCAGAACATGTATGAATATATAGTGCCATGATATACAATTTTCTATACCATGAAAGAGGATTTTAGGGATCAGGATTGGGGAAACCGATACAAAAGTAAAGGCTAAAAAAAGTTAAGGCTGAGGAAGAGAATATAAGCCATGATGACAAGTTAACGGTAGAAAAGGGTAGGGGAAATGAACAGAAAAAGCTACATGTGAAGAAAGAGTAATTACAGGTTGTTTGATAATTCCTCCTCCTCCTGTGGTATGCTGTGAGGCAGTTACTATGACAATGTCATGTGCAGGTAAGCCACAGTACTAAAATGACCTCTAATGCCATAAAAAGTGTGTGTTGGGGGGTTGTGTGGGTGTGTGTGTGTGTGTGTGTGTGTGTGTGTGTGTGTGTGTGTGTGTGTGTGTGTGTGTGTGTGTGTGTGTGTGTCTCTAGAATATGAAGTTTCAAAGAAAGAGAGAAGGCTGAAATGGTTTTGGGCAGCCCACACTGTTGGTACCAGCAGAGGCACACATTGCAAACCCTATCACACCTCAACTCTGACTTCCTGTACAACAAAGTTGTCAAGATTTGAGGTGTGAATCTATAATTGACTCTTCTTTTACTTGATTCTGCCTGTCTGCATGAAGAAAGGAAAGGAGAGAGGGAATTAAAGGAGGAAGCGAAGGGAGGGAGGGGGATACATGGTGAGAAACAGATGAGAGAGCGCAGGAAAGTGTGAGAATACAAGAGCAACCATGCTGTCACTCAGATAAAAGGATGCAGGCTCTATGAGCTTCTGATCCATTCATAGTTCATAAAGTTTAGAATATATGGTATAATTTCCTAATCGAGTACAAACACAGCTGCAGAGGTGTGTGTGTGTGTATCGTATTGATGTCACCACCCAAAATGGGACATGAGAGGGGCTGTCAGTGAGCTCTACATGGGGCTTTTTCCCCCTGAGATGACTCAAGGCCTGTCTGCTCAAAGCTCAAACCTGTTTATTATAGGCATCATGTACAGCAGCTCTTTGATGGTGGAAATACAGCTGCATTAAAACATGCACACCCATGCGTGCCGGGACACAGCACACAAACCTACACATTCTCTCACACACACACACGCACACAAGCAAGCACGCACGCAGTGGTGTGTGTGCATCTAAAACACACGCGCACACACACACCATCTGTTGGAGGGTGTGCAGCTGCATTCTAGACTACAGTCTGTTGGAGAGCAAGTTCTCAAAAAACTTTAGCATCATGTAAGTTGTTAGTGCAAATACATCTGCACACAAGCCCTTATCTTGCACTTGAAACACTTCACATATGCTTAAAAAAAAAAGTTAAAACAGTATAAATTTGGTACTATAACACATGAAGTATTTGGCTTTGGAAATATGAGGATTTTCTATTCCACCCTTTGTTGCCATTCTTTTCCAGTAAAATGGTATAGACTTGCACTAGTTACAGTATGTAGCCAGCCAGAAACACAAAACGTTTTGGAAAGGCAATATAAGAAAAAAACAACACATGCTGTTTCTCACCTCAGTTCTCGCCAAGATGGACCCTCAAGACAACCATGTAAAAGTTGTAGCCAATTGATGTTGATGTGAATAACAGTGCACTAACGGTACCATTTAGTGAGCAAACCTATCTCCTATGTTTCTTGTTTTGTTTTTTTATAATCAAGTGCAATGTCAGAGTGGATGGTAGTTTGACACTGGAGACCTGTCCATATACAGTGGGGGAAATAAGTATTTGACCCCTTGCTGATTTTGCAGGTTTGCCCACTTACAAAGAATGCAAAAATCTACAATTGTAATCATATGTACATTCTAACAGTGAAAGACAGAATCCCAAAGAAAATTCCAGAAAATCACATCATATGAATTTATTAAAATTGATAACCATCTGATGAGGAAAAACAAGTATTTGACCCCCTGGACAAACACCATGTTAATATTTTGTAGAAAAGCCATTATTGGCCAGCACAGATGTCAAACGGTTTTTATAGTTGGTGACAAAGTTTGTGCACATTTCGGCAGGGATGTTGGCCCCTCCTCCCTGCAGACAGCCTCCAAATCATTCAGGTTCCGAGGTTGTCGCCTGGCAACTCGAATTTTAAGCTCCCTCCAAAGATTTTCAATCGGATTCAGGTCTGGAGACTGGCTAGGCCACTCCAGAACCTTGATGTGCTTCTTCTTCAGCCACTCTTTTTGTTGCTTTGGCGGTGTGCTTAGGGTCGTTGTCGTGCTGAAACACCCATCCTCGACCCATCTTCAGCTCTCTCACTGAGGGAAGGAGATGTCGGTCCAGAATTCCACGATACATGGCCCCGTCCATCCTCCCCTCAATACGATGGAGTTGTCCGTCCCCTTGGCTGAAAAGCACCCCCAAAGCATGATGTTGCCACCACCATTCTTGACGGTGGGGATGGTGTTCTTTGGGTTGTACTCGGTGTTCTTTGCCCTCCAAAACACGACGAGTTGAGTTGAGGCCAAAAGTTCTATTTTGGTCTCATCTGACCACATCACCTTCTTCCAGGCCTCTTCTGAGTCGTCCAGGTGGTGAATGGCGAACTTCATGCGCCTGTACATGTTTCTTCTTGAGCAGGGGGACCTTGCGTGCGCTGCAGGATTTCAATCCATGACGGCGTAGTGTGTTACCAACCGTTTCTTTTGTAACTGTGGTCCCAGCTGCCTTCAGTTGATTCATCAGTTCCCCCCTTGTGGTTTTGGGATGATTCCTCACTGTTCGCATGATCAGGGACACCCCACGAGGCAAGATCTTGTGTGGAGGCCCAGACCGAGGAGGTTGGCGGTGGTGTGGTGCTTCTTCCATTTCCTGATAACTGCACCGACAGTTGATCTTTTCTCTCCAAGTTGCTTTCCGATTCTCTTGTAGCCCATCCCAGCCTTGTGCAGATCAACAATCTTGTCCCTGATGTCCATAGAAAGCTCTTTGGTCTTGCCCATGGTAGTGATGTTGGATGCTGGTTGTTTGGGTGTTCACAGGTGTCTTTTATACAGGTAACGAGGTGAGGCAGGTATATTTGATGTAGATAATTGGTTCGGATTGGGGCTGTGTTTTAAAGAAAAACTAACTGGCTTGTAGGAGCCAGAATACTTGCTGTTTGTCCAGGGGGTCAAATACTTGTTTTTCCTCATCAGATGGTTATCAATTTTAATAAATTCATATGATGTGATTTTCTGGAATTTTCTTTGGGATTCTGTCTTTCACTGTTAGAATGTACATATGATTAAAATTGTAGATTTTTGCATTCTTTGTAAGTGGGCAAACCTGCAAAATCAGCAAGGGGTCAAATACTTATTTCCCCCACTGTACTGCATCTCATGTAGTTTAGTTAATCTAGGCTACTAAAACACATGGTTAATAAAGGTTAGTAGGTACTCCAAGTTTGGAGGGGAAAAGAACATGGTTTTGGTTACATAGAAAAAGTAAACAAATCTCATGTAAAGTCTGTGTTGACTTTTTGAATATTTATCCAAGACCACAATCGTGATTCCAACCATTAGCTATAGTATTGTAATGACAACAAAACTGTCGCCCCCACCTCTCCTTCACACAGTTGCTAATAGCCAAGGAGGACACGAGGATTAAAAAAAACATGGACTCTTCAGAAGAAGAAATCATCTTCACTCAAGTTTCTTCACGGGAAAGTCACCGGACGATACAATCTTCTGAACATAGCCTAACAAATACAGAGAGAGTTGCGGAGCGGATAGTTTTAACTAGCTTTGTAGCAACTCATTTGGCAATGGCTTGAATGTAACGGATGTTCATTAATATTAAAAAGTTATACACTAAAGCTTTAGTAGAACACTTTCTGCTGCCCAACTATAACTGTAAAAACATGTATCATGTTTTTTTTTCGCAAAAAACAGATATTGTGAGGAAAAATAAAATGTTTAAAGTAAACATTCCGCAGATATGTTAAACATAAATATTTCCTTATTTCAGTTATATTATAGTTAAAGGTTGCAGTGATCTACTATTTCAGGAGAAAAACAACCAAATAAAAATAAATTAATGCTGTGGTGTTTCTCATAAAAAGTCTTAATTACATTACGTGTCTTTGGGCTTTGGGTTGTGTAAAGTGAACTTTACACATATTTTAATTTACTACAGTATAGTTATTTTTAGCTATCACTGATTCATCAAGGGCCAATGTTTCCTAATCTCTATCTGTCCTCTTTGGCAATCTCCCTCTGGCTCTCTTTTCCCTCCTCAGAAAGTTCTTACAGTTCCTGTATATACGGTCAAATTTTTCCTCATTTCGCCAAAGTTGCCGAAAGTCCCATTTAAACTTTCTCACAGAGAAAAAAACAACTGTAATAGGTAAAGATTTAAACTAATCCAACTCTACCCAAGCCCATCTCTCTTGCCATTCACATCCTGTCTTGTCAATTTCAATTCTATTCCTATTTCTCTTTACTGCATAGGCCCCTCAGTTGTCACTTTTAATTCGGTCTTTGATTGTACTTTTGTCTATTCATATTCTTTTATTGTCTGAGTTAAACAGGAAGTGTGACTGTCCATGTTCCAAGAATTCCTTTCACAGTCTTACCAGAGCAACGTACCTTGACTTCAGTGTTAAATCCAGCTGAAAAGAAGCGTAATCATATCAGCGCTGAGCAGCAAAGTGGTTTATTTGACGGTAGAAAGAGAGACTGAAAGGGAATAGAGCCAGACTCAATTGCTGCTACAGGGGGAAGCTAATTTGGCTCTTTCAAAAGGGCATGCGAGGAACGGCATAGGAGAAGAAAAGAGGCTCGGTGAACAGATCAGTTCAATTCCATCTTACAGCCTACACTGGACATGTGCTAGAGGGATTAACAAAGATAATAAAAGGTTTTAATGGTGAAATTCTAAGAGAACCAAAGCGTGCAACTGAGTGTGTCACAGTGGAAGACAAACAGACAGAAAGGACAGAGATGAATACACAGACAGTTAAGAGTTAGAATATCAAGCACCATCTTCTCTGGTCCTCTCATTAAAAAGCCAAAGGAAGGCTCATTCTTTAGTTTGCTGCAGTCTCAAATGAATGGCCTTGAATGTGTGACTGAGCCTCTTAGCCCTGATCCTGTGGTGAATAGACTGAATTTACAACAGCAGACATAATTAATACCCAGTTGAATGGACAAGAAAAATGGTTCATGAATGTAGACCGGTAAGGAAGTAAAAGATAGAGGGTCAATTCAGTATGTTCTACTGAGTGACAGTGCGTCAGTGCTGACTATTGAGGTGAAAACAAGCGCTACCTAGCTCTATGTCATCTCTTATGTTTGCCTTCAACTAATACTTCATTAATCAAATGTCAAAAAGACATGAAAATCAACCAACTGCCATTTAACGCCATGAAAATCTGAATAGAAGGAGATTTGACACTAATCAGAGATTATATATGTTGCAAACTTCCCTACATTGCCATTTGGGCAGTAGAGGTAAAACTACCAATAATCATTTTAAACAGTTATCGAATGCTAAAATTTAGAGAGCAAATTCAAGTGACACACTTTTCACTCATATAATATTTATTGCTTAATTGCTTAATACATGATGTGATAAAATAGATCAATACTGCATGTTTAAACCACACTGTGTGGACTGGGATAATAAAAATAAAACAGGAGGATGTGCTAAGAAGACTATTTGGTCAACTCAGACCATAAAGCCTGATTGGACTTGACATGGCACTGCTTAAAACCAGCTTCTGATTGATTAAAGCACATTTTAAATCAAATAAAACCTGCATGAATAAATAATACAAATGGTTAAACTTCAAAATATCACATAAGTGTACTATCCTTTCTGGCACTTTTTGATATGATTGACTTTGGTACAGTATAATCCAAACTGTGTAACTAAAATACCCAATGTAAATGGCTGTATGTCATGCTGTCCTTAGATGGACAGAGTGCCGTTCCTCACCACACACAGGCCTAAAAGCCATGATGTGAGTTTTAAGACTTAAAATATAATTGTGTTGCTTGCATTTGTTGCTTTTGCTGGGGTTCTGCGGTGCCCTTCACATCTACATCTTTCCATAGTATTTTCTCCTGCACTAACATGGTTTTCAGTGTCATGGTACCATAGCTACTAAGATGTTGTTTAATCTCTCACGCTCTCTTTCTCTAGCAGATAAACTAAAACGGTGGAAACACCGCCCCCAGAAACATCTCTTTGCTATCAGATGGTGTTGGCAACCCTAACTCCATCACGCTAACAATGACTGCTATTAATAGAAACAATTGTCATGCCTACAACAGTGCAGCAACATTTACAGCTGCTTCTCCACCTTAAATCACAGATGCAAACACCTGTGCTACAGTGGTCAGTCAGAAATGATAAATCAGTTTCAGTGGCCATGAGTGTAAATTTCTATTTACTACTCTCATGTTTTTTTAGCGTTTGTACACAGGCACACATTACAATACATGCAAATTAGTCCTGCTGCTCTTCTGTCATTCTGTTGGCACTGTGTTGCTTTGTGCTATAGTTAAAGAGAACACTGTTCTTATCATTTTTTCAGATATTATACCTGGCCCTGAATCAATGCCAACAAAGGATTACTATGAGATTTTGGTCCAAACCATGGTGTGTGATAGACCTGCTTTGATAATGTATCATGTGCTTTTCAAAAAAAATTACAATATGAAACTATGATTGTGAGTTCATATGCATTATTGTTCAAAAATATATGAGAAGAGGGAGACAATAACGTGTAAAGAACATGAGGTTTCCAACAATATTAGGAGTGTGAAAATTAGTCGGCTTCCAGAATAAATCTGAAACAAAAGCGGGAACTAACACGTTTTCTCAAAGGAGTCAACAGTGGGAAGGATATTTCAGTAGTAATTAATTTACACATCTATGCAGCTGATTTAGGCACACATAAAACCGAGACCATTAATGCACAAAAATCTTTCAGAAGCCCAGGATGGAAGATAATGACTTGCTGTTGAAAAAAGGGGAACTCGTTCTATACTTAAAAGTGAGACAGAGAGTGAGGGATGGGGATGATTAGGAAGGACAGATTAAGCGATAAAAATATAAATGGCGACAAGAAATTGAAACAGGGAGACAGAGAAAAGAGAGGGGATAGTGATAAACAGATGGATTGTGGGAAAGAGACAGGATGAGACTGGGAGATGGTGTCAAAGAGAGTTGTTATATACTGTATAGTGGTGATGATGGGGCACAGACACACGTTTGCAGAAGAAGAGACAAGAAAAGGAAAGACGACAGGAACAACCACGTGGAGGAGAGAGCAGATGAAAAGCAACAGCAGACATCAAAAAGGTAGGTATGCAGGTCAAGGTCTCCGCTAGTCTGGATCAACAGAAGTACATTTTCAGGATAATTGCCTGACATCTGGCACATGGCTCACGCAGTACACACAGCGATACACTGGTAAGAGCAAATTACATTTAACCAGCTAATTTAAATAGCTCACGCTACTGTATTGTGTTAACAGTTAACTTCATTTAATATTGTATGTGGCATTTTCTTTTGCGGGGTGCAAATGTTCCACCAAAACTAGTTCCTTCCGGAGACCATTTTGCAGAGCCACCATTACTGCATCTGCATCTGGAGCTAAGCACCACTCAAAAACGACTGAAATACAAACAACCCAGAGCGTTTTTTTCCTTCTATCAAAGAATGTATGTGTGGAGTAGCCAAACCATACTCCACAGCACTGTGTGGATAGGTCTGGCAATGAGAGAATCGGTCTCCACTAATTATTGGAGCTCAGCTAGGCCAGTATCTACCTAAAAGACACATCATTACCGTAAATTAAAATGAGAGCTGTAGATGAGTTCAGCACAGTTTCATTATTCTCTGGTGTTTAGACTGAGCCAGAATTTTTTTTTATTTAGTGCAAGAATTAAAGCATGATGTTTTTGTCTGAACAAAATAAAAGTACTTTAATGGCACTCCCAATGTGTCACAATAGACCAAATAGACCACAATAGACTTTTTTTTATGTGTTTTGACTCTTTCATTTTTGTTAACTTTCCCTATTGCAAAGAATATCAAGGCCAATGCATTAGTGATGTGATGATACGTGGAGCTGGATTTTGCAAAGTGGTCAGTTTTATTTTTTGAGGTTTGAGGAGAAAGTTCCCTTCATTCAATTAAGCCAATAGAATCCCATAGAAATAATTATTGTATCTCTCCTGCAGACTTGTTATAATGGGATTTAAAAAAAAAAGTGGGACACAACTTTACTGAAATGTTGAGTGGATGCAGTATGTTTTCACAATTATAACAAGATAACATATATAGTTAATGAGCATTCCTCATTTCTGTACTCGAGGACGTATTTATTTATTTCACCCATTTAGAAGGCAGTATGAGGGATATGAATATGCAGCAATCAACAAAAGCCTAATTTGCCACAAGATAAATCAATGCTGGGTTTTTCTAGGCGTTAAGTACGTTGCACACAAAAATTGTTATTTCTTGTTAATTTATTGACGCACATGGAGTAAATGCATTAATATCTTCAGTTTTAGGAGTTCTGCAGCTGAAAGACAAAAAAATTTCAGTGCTTTGGCTTGCCATACAATATAGATACAGTATGTAAATAATACTTTTTGTGCTTGTTAAATGATCAATCTTTTCTTTTGACCAAGACCAAAAGCTTGGAAATCCGCACAGATGAAAGGCTACTTCAGCCCACACTGTGTTTGGGCCACAGGGGAAATTTGTCTGTATTTTCAGGACATGTTTCCTTCTCTCCTGTTAGGCTGACCTGACAGGTTATACTGCACCAACAGCCCAGAGACAAAACCCTATCCACTGTTAACAGTAAAAGCTAATGGGACACAGAAAAGATGTACAAGCAGGAAATCGATAGTTATACAGACTTGTATTTAGTTAGGCGACATACATGAGTTTAACGGTCATTGTTGTTTAAAGATTTCATTAGAACTTATTAAAATCCAACAAGAGAAGCACATCATATTTCAACTGACAGGAAAACACAAATCATCAAAATTGGACTTTAAAAGGCTCTCATACATCAACACCAATACTTCTTACAACTTAGGCAATATTAGGCAAAGTTGTAAGAAATGCAATATCGGACCCCATCGGCTATCGTCTGATGACGACTTAGCATTGTATTAGCTTTTTTTTAAATTATAGGTATCTATTTATAGAGACACTGTCAATTTTCCTCTTTAATACAATTCCAATTTAATTCGTTATTTCTTATATTATATATTTGAATATTTAATGCCCAAATTCAGCCTATTTTTATTATTTACTACACTACTCAGGCTTATGCATTGCCAATGCCACTATCAGCATGTTGTTGTTGTTGTTGTTGTTGTTGTTATGCTTTCTGTCCGCTATAGTGACTTCCAACATTAGCCTCAAAGGGACAACTATGTTATGGCTCATTGTATTTCTGGTACGCCACTTTGTTTACATTCATTTTCAACCACAAGCACACAGCAGCAAACACAAATAAGCAACCTGTTTCCTGCAAATTATCACGTTAAAGAGAACACAGCTAGTAGATACTGTAAATAGACTGTTGTGTTCCCAGTATTGATTTACATATTGACTGGAATCTGGATGCATTTATGAGTTCTGTTTCGCAACTAGGGTTGGGTATCGAACTCAGTACTTTATTTAGGTAACGACCGAATTATGTCGGCACTACTGACGACCAATTCACTTTAAATCAAACGGTGCCATATTTTGGTACCCGAGAGCCCATAAACGCAAGCATATCTGTCCTGTCTGCATGTTGACAGAGAGCGAGCAAAAGCGTTTGCAGTATGGTTAACGTTCGACTTCCTCTGTGACAGGCAGGCACCACTGTGTTCACTATACCCTATTGACTGACTGACAACCTGAGGTTGTAGGGCAAGGCAACTTTATTTCTATAGCACATTTTTGCAACAAGGCAATTCAAAACGCTTTACATAAAACATTAAAGAGCAGTTTAAAAAAAGATAGAAAATATAAACAGGCTAAAATAGAATAAGACACAAATACAAGAATAAAATATACAGTGCAGTGTAAGAAATTTATAATTATTAGATAGTTTGTAGGGACAGGTTTGGGAGGGGAGAGGGAGGTGTTTTATTTTGTGTGGCGTGTAAAATGTTCCAAATAAATAACAAAATGTTCTAAGTAAATAGGATAAATAAGTTTGGAATTATTTTTACAACTGAAATTATTTTTTTATTACAGAGGGAAAGTACCGGAACCGAATTCCAGGTACTGGTTATCAGTACCGCACTGAAAGAAAAAGTGAACGGTACCCAACCCTATTTGCAACACACTGCATAGACTGAAATAAGACCTTTACGTCACACTCGGAACAGAATGCTAACAATATGCTTTGATTAATACTGATTGTACATTTGACCCTGTCCACATTGAAACAGTTACTCCAGAATAATAAAAGGTCTTATATACAATGGTCCCTAATGACCTGTATACATATCCTTTCATACATTCTCTCTTTTACAACAGTGTTATTGTTGGCCTTGATACATACTTTTAACTATGACAATACCACACCATGTGGACATTGCACTTCACATCACTCCTCCAGCATCGTTGCAGTGATTTAGCATGCAAGATGCATACATAGTCAAGCCACAGTCCCTCAAACCTTTAAAACAAGTGAATAGGTAAAAAGCCCACAGACAGTGGGGTTTACTGAACAGTGAAATAAAGCCATATGGTCAGAGGACTTTGCCCTCTCTCGGCAAGCAGACGGGCACATGTAGTGCACACCATGAGAAAGCTACAGACCTTTGTGCTCTTTTCTGACTGAAGAGGTCTGGTAAGGTTACTTTGTGGGGAGTATTTTCCCAGCATTGCTTCAGTCCAATGAACCCCACAAAAGGCAGTTAAATGTTAATAAATACAAAAGAAAATGTTATGTGAAATCTAGATAAGTTTAAGCATAGAAGTCTACTTAGATTTACTCGCCTCCATATAAAGCACACCTACAGTAGATTTGTCATTTGGGACAGCTGTGTAAGTAAAAGTTTAATGAAAAGAGCAAAGTCACAATTACTGAGCCTGAATTGGTGAATTTTGTAACAGTTAAAGCAAAAATAAACAGAGCAAGATTGAGTTGACGAAAAGGAGGAAATAGAGTTAAACACTTAGTACTGTGAAAGTGGAGGGAGCGAAACAGCTGAAGGTAGATGTAGGCTTTTTCAGTGTAAGACCCAAATGAGAAATTTCATATCTTGCCCCGGGTCCCAGGCTCATTAAAACATATCACTTCTCTTGTCATGTGTGGACCCAGCGGGAACACGTCTGTGACCCATTCTGGTTTCCAACCATTAAAAAATATTAAGCTAGAGGAAACGGGGATAAAGATAAGAGGGGAACAGAAAGGACAGAAGAGGTAAAGGGGATGTAGAGGCAGACATGCAGCCAGCAGAGAAAGGAATCTGCATTCTACTGCCTCGCTTCATCTCTCAGCCTCCCCCTTTCTTTTCCTCGTTTGCTGCCATGGGGGGTAATGTGGCATGAAATATGTACTTAAAGCCAAGCTCAGGTGCCGCCATAAAAGAAATAAGAGACTGTCTGGGTCTGTCGTATGTGTGTGGGGCCACGTGTACACATAGTACAGTGTTTCTCAACGGGGGCGTTCAGAAGATGATGGGGGGCGTTGGAAGCAATATTTTGTAAAGGGGGGCGTTGAGGTGCACTTGGGGGGCGTTTGTTTGAAAGCTAGTTTATACCAAAGATTCACAATAATACATGTTTACACTTAAACTACTAAAAAAAATAAGTGGTCTGCAACATTAAAACCTGCCAGTTTACAGCACTGTGACTGGACGAGACGGGTATCCTAACTTTTCTGTGCTTCTGTCAGCTTTGTTTGGCGCAGCTCCGTGCTGCCTTCATGGAAACGGGACGTAAGAGCATCATCTTAAATGAGCTCTGTAGCTACTAGTGAAGCTGCGTTCAGATAAGAAAAGAAAAAAAGCAATCGCCGCGACGTCCTGTTGTATTCTTTAACTCCCCCCATGTAGCACAAGTAGACTATATTTCACAGTAACAGTTTTTCGTCAGATGGTTTATAGAACACAATGTCTCCTACTGTACCTGAATGCAACTTCATTTCACGGAGAAAGAGAGAAAGAAAAGAGACGTGCGAGAGAGATTGACTGTGCTTTGTTGTTTGAGGGCTTGCGTTTGGTGTTTTAAAACTTTCTTATGGAAGCGATAGAGGCAGTGATGTTACCGTTTACTGTACGGGACTCTCACACACCTCCACAAAACAGCGCGATGTGGGGTTGCATTTTCTCCAAACGTTTTTTCTGCTATTTACTCACAAGACAGGCGATAGCAAACCTAGACTCTTCTAACCCTAAAAAACAGCTCTCACTAACTTTCAAGGTTGTAAACTTATTTCCATTCGGCAGTAGGTGTCGTTCTTCAAGTCGTTTGTCATCACCAAAATACTTTTCTGTGCGCGTGCGTGCGTCTTCTGTTTTTGCCCTTTGATAAGTGCCAGCTTGTTTTCCGTTGGAACAATTCGATTTTAGATTTGAATGAAAACTAGATTTGAATGTTAAATTGCTAGCTGTTTCTGATTGGCTACTGTTAGTGTTTATAATTATAATAATACTAATACATTTTATTTAAAGCGCATTTCATGACACCCAAGGTCACTTCACAAACAAAAAGCAGGCCTTTTGATAATCCCTAATTATAGTTTGAATGTTATCTAGTCTTGGCTAGATTGGCTGCTGTTATTTAATTTGAATGTCAAATGGTTGCATTTTTTTTTAAAACCTGTAAATATATAATTTCTATTCACATGGCTTTTTCGATACCTGGGAAACTAATACATGTGTTGTTTTGTCATTCAATTTGATTTTTTGATTATTTTTGATAACAATAGTAACAACAATAATAGGCTATATTAGGGCATAATCATTAATATTTGGGGCAATTAACATACATAATATTTGATGGGGGGGGCGTTAGGGACCTGGATAATGGATAGGGGGCGCTGGCCCAAAAAAGGTTGACAACCACTGGTTTAGTATAACATCGGTTTGTACTTTTGAACGGGTTACTCATAGAGTCAGGGGGAGGGGAGATATCATCAGAATAGTGTGGGGCTCCTTTTAGGATAAAATAGAAGAAAAGTCTTGTCTGATTTGTATTACTGGCAACTGGTATAATGGATTGGTAGGCTTGGTAACAGGTTCTATCAAGGCACGTTTATTGTTTAAAACACCATCGAGTGACACCGTTGTTCTGTGTGTGTGTGTGTGTGTGTGTGTGTGTGTGTGTGTGTGTGTGTGTGTGTGTGTGTGTGTGTGTGTAAGAGAGAGAAAGAGAGAGAATTATGCCTCCCACCATCTCACATTCACACATTGCTGGACACAGGTTAATCCTCCGTGCTAGCCAGAGGTGTGAAGACATTAAAATAAACTCAAAACACACACTCAGGTGTGATGCTATCTAGTTGTTTTAAGGCAATTCAGTTGGCAAGGTGAAGACAGAGGTTGCCACCAATTTGGAAGGTATTTCTTGTCCCCAACTGTACATCATTTAAATAAATGCTTTGCACTGCAATCACACACACACAAACACAAATTCTTGTTTTTCTATCCTTATGAATACCCTGCAGTAACTTCCTATCCCTACTCCTAACCATCACCTCTACGTGTCCAGCCTCAACCCTCACCCTAACACAGTGTCTATACATGAGGCATAGTGTGTGCAGTTACTGTAGATGAGAAGATCTATGTCTGTCCGATCTCATGTCTGTGCATTAACTATGGAGCTACAACAGGGAGTTGACTAGCTTAGCTCAGCTTAGCGCAAAGACAGGAAGAAGGGCGAATACAGTTAGCCTGGCTCTTTAATGTTTAAAGATATGCCTACCGTGAACTCTCATAGCCACTAATTACCACGTTATTATCGTGTGTGTCTGACACACACAAACATGAATGTAAAAATGACTTTAACCGTGGAGTTTAACTATCTCTTGGTGACAAGCGGCATCACTAGACCTAGCGCCATAATTGCTGTCCAGATATACAACAGTGAGAGTGGTTGATCTTTTCTTCTATCTAAAAAAAGTATATTTTCAAAAGCATTAAACTATATATTGTATTCCTTTAACAAAGAGGTTTAATTCCCTAATCTTCATCAAAACATCACCAGAGGTGACAGATCCAATTCTATTTTGTTGTTTAAGTATTAGGACCTGTTGCACCAAACCCACATACCAACCATGACATTTCTTCTTTAAGAAGTGAGGAGTGACCCAGACTGCCCCCCAATAAAAGGTACAAATCTTAAAGTATTTGCTTACAGGTTCACCTCAGCTTCTGTTTTTTGTTTTTTTATTTCCTTTCTCAGTAACCAGCCTCCACTTTGTCCTCCACTCACATGCAGTTTCGGGAACTTCCTCCTATTAACTGGCTGCTGTCATTTATCTTTCCAGTTATCCATCCATCCACCAATTTATTCATTCTTCTTCCCATCTTTTCCTTTCCTAGTATATCTCCAGATAGCCTACCTCTTTGTTTGCTCATGCGTTTGACTCCTTCCAGCTACAAAGAGAAACCTCCAAATCATTATCGATTCCACTCTCATGAAAAATATATTTTGCGCATTAGGATTCAGTCTCGTCCCTCTTTCTGTATGCCCACTGCATCTGGTCATCTCCTAATCTCCCCCCTCAATTCCCCCATCCCTCCTCCACCGTCCTCACAGCAGGTGAAAGGTATGTTTTCCCTCCATACATCTGCCGAGACTTCTGTCTTCTGATCGATCTCCCACTGCGACTCCCGGGGTCCATTAGGACGAGTGTTTATCCTGGAAATATCAATACTTCTGCTCCTCTGTCTCTGTCTATACCCCTATCCTTTTTTTATACTGCACTCTTCCTCTCCCTCCTTTAAGCTCCCTTGCCTCCCTGGTTATTCCCCTTACCATAGAGATTTAGTTTTCCCACTTTGACATTCAGAAGTTTATTTCTCCACAATAGCTTTGCCCACATTTCCCTATTTCTTCTTATTATTAGCGTTCGTTTTCTCTCCTCTCACTCGGCTTAAATTGCCTAAAACCGTAAGAGCTGAAATTGCTTTTCCTCCATGAGGATATGAGAATATTTACTGTAGCTTTGTCACTAACTTTATTTGATACTTACAAACTCCCTCCCTTTCTCTAAGTCTAAACACTTGCACACACAAAAAAGCCACATATATTTCAATTTACCTTTTTTGCTGTGCTTGGTCATAAAAAATCTCATTCTGCCTGTCTACTCTGGTGGCATCAAAAAGATATAGAAACAGTGCATCCCTATAGCTGTTTACAATCTATCTAGCCTGCCATTTCCATTGGATGAGCCTGTTTTGGACTGGCTGACTTTGTATTTTCCCAACCAATTTGCTGTGGCTATTGGTGGCCACATCCTGTCTCTATTAATATTGTTATGACACTTCAATTCGCTGTGTTCCTCCCTCTTCTGCGTCCCCTCCCCTCCTCCCGAACGGGTGTCATACTGGCTGCTGCCTCAATCTGTCCCGCCTGCATGCCTACCTACAATCTGGAAAATGAAAACGTAAACACAAAGAGGAATACCTGTACTTGTGAAAAAAAATAGGTGAATGTACATATATATACACAAACACACACACACACACACACACACACACACACACACACACACACACACACACACACACACACACACACACACACACACACACAGATCTTTCCACATTTTTTCCACTCTCACCATTTTCCTTCTAGAACAGTTTCCAGATGACAATTACAAATCTACTGTACATGTAAGCTCTCACTAAAATACTCTTGGCTAGATGTACCTAAAGAAAAGCCATTAAAATGGTCCTAATGGTTACCTTATACAGTTATAGTCTTCCTTCTGCTTTCTGTAATGCATATGAAAGCCATATTTCTTTGGAAAAGGAGTCCACTGAGAGATTGTGTCATTGTTTAACGTTGTGCATCCACTGCATTTCTCTCATGAAGAAAAAGGTTACATTTTTAGTAGTATAATCTCGTACGTTTCCAATAGACGATAATGTAAGTTTTATATTTGAAACAATGATCAAAACACTTCCAGCTAATCTTATTTTATGGAATTAATCCATGATTTAAAGAGCAGAATTGTACTTGAAAAAAATCATTTGAACAGGAAGTTTAGGCTGTTATGTATTTCAGCAGCTGAAACGAACAAAAATGGAACAAAAAAGTGTTCATGCACTGAGTTTGAGTTTATATTGAGATACTTAATTTAATCTCCATTAGTTTGTCCTTTTCACCCACCACCAGATGGTTTAGACATGCACGCATTCCCCAAAAAGACATATGGGGACAATGGCCAACAACACTTATCTCTGTCTGTGTTGTTTAATTGCAGTATTTATCATCCAATCAGGAACATCAGGAAGTGACAGACCTAGATACACAACAACATTACACAAACTCAATGTGTCCTCATGGTGAATTGTTAATTTGTTGTAACAAAACTTAAATAAACCATGTTCAAAAAAAAAAAAAAAAAAAAAAGTGGTGTACGTATGACACGCAAATTCATATGCTGTTTTGGTGTGTTATCAAGACGCATAATCGCTTTTTAATGTGTTTATCAACGCCGGCCAGTTTTATATACACGCATGACGTTCTTGCAATATCACGGCACGTTCTTGCAATAGCACGGCACGTTCTCGCGATAACGCGTGTGTATGTTTACATCTGCTGTATACAGCGTAGACATTCACGTGGATAGCTCCAAATGCTTACAGATAACACGCTATTTGGCTTTAGGAAAGGCGTGTATGTTTACGCAAAATCATGATGCCATGTTGTAACCCAGGTCTCCCACACCAAAGGCATGTGTCATATCCACTGCGCCACCCCCACCCATGTTCTTCTTCCTATTCCTCTTAGAGGAATAGCAATAGAGTTATTGAATATTTGAATAAATACCACTCTAACCACACAAAAAAGGCATTTTTTTCTGAGCAAGCGAGCATACGCAGCAATAATGTTCTCATTAAATCCAATCTCGCAAATATGATTCAAATGAAAAGTGTAACCGCAGAGCTCAGCTCCAATCTGAATTTAGATCAGCTGACTCCATACTGATGGAAAGGGTGAATAACTCCCAGGAACGCATAATCCAGTCTTTCTGTGTTCTGTCTGTCTGTCTGTGGGAGTCTATGTTTTTAAGACTTATCTGGACTTATCAGCCTCCCTTATCCATCTATGCTGCTGGTATCCATTTTACTATACCTAGATAGGACTCTGAGACTTCTGTGTGTGTGTGTGTGTGTGTGTGTGTGTGTGTGTGTGTTTTTCTAGTGTTTTATTGCTTCCATCAAATTACGACCCCTCCAGTGTCTCCTTCTATAAATGCCCTTCTCACTGGGTGGAAATACCAACTCTACAAAGAAAACGAGCTGGGGAAGCATGAGAAAGAGACAGTGGATGGCAGAAAGGTGACAGAGAGAAAGACAGGAAGCGATACATAGAGCGGAAATGGTATAGAAAAAAGAAAGTTCCTAATGAGAAGTTAAGAGATATGATGAAAGTAATACAAACAAAGATTTTTCCATATGTGTCCCTTCTTTCCTTTCTTTCTTTGTGATCATTATCTTTTGGCTCCAAACATCTCTCTGTGGATATTGGGAGCTCCTGTTCATGCTTGGTCGTGGATGAGGACATAATGAGGAATATATGCGTGTGAGAGAGAGACTCATATGGAGACAGACAGAGAAATGGGGGGAACGAGAGTTCTCAACAATCACCTAGAGTACAGTGACAAGGATATACGCACCCAGCTGATTTAACTTCACATTCATTTAATTTATAATATTCAGTCTGTCAATTTATCTGAGTCTCTCTCTCGTCCTCATTTTCTCAAACTTCATTTGAGGTCTATCTCCTTTCCTCTTCTCCCATTCTGTCCTTTTAGTCCTTTATCTCCATTCATCAACCCCTTGTTTGCCTCGCTCCTTATTACCTCCCTCCTCTCTTCTTTACCTCCATGTCTCCCTGTAGAACTCCTTCTCCCTCCCTCCAATCTGTCCTCATACTCTGTATCCACTCCTCCTCCCCTTCTGTTTTCCTGGTCTATAAGGCATAACCGGCCTCTTGTGTCAGGGTTGGCTTGGTTTGGTGTTCTGCTACTTGTTTCTGTTCTTCCTTCAACCGCTGCATGGTTTTTGTTCCCTCAGCCTCTAATCGGCTTTTCCGGGTTTGGGATCAGCTCTTCCTAACTTTACCCTCTCTCGGTGCCACAGGATTATCCTTGTCAGAGAGGCCGGACTTCCTGGATTGACGAGTGTGAGTCTATCTGCGTGTGAGTGATGTTTCCATGCATGTGCACGTGCATGCGTGTGCGTTAGCTCTTGTGTGCATCTTTGTATTTTGTTGTTGCATATTTACAATCCCCTGATGCTTTGTAATCACTTTGAGACAATCCTATAATACCCTATAGGTTGAAAGGACGAGGTGTGTGTGTGTGTATGTGTGTGTGAGCGCGCGCGCATTTGAGAGAAAGAGATGTCCATCTTTATAATAATTATTACTTTCCTATAACACTACAGTCATAAAAAATGCAGCTGTGGTAAGGTTGTGTGTGAAGCTCCTTTTGTATGAAAACAACCGGTTAAGACAGACATGAAATAGAGTATAACTTTTTATTGCATAAGTTGTGCAGCGGACTAGAAGATTATTTTAAAGTGATTTGAAGCGTGCGCTCGCACATCCCTCAAGCAGTCAGTCAGCTGGCTCGTGCCCCCGGTGACGAGAAGCAGAGCACACAAAGCAAAAGTCTGCTGTCCTGCTGCACACGCTCTCTTATTCTTTTAAAAACCTCCTGTCAAAATGCCTTTATGACACAGACGCAACCCTTGTCTTGGCTGCACCCGCCATATGCGATTCGCCGCTTGCTGGTCTGGTGTGCGGGATTTGGTGACCGCCAGGGCAGACAGATCATGCTCCAGCTGTGGGCTGCGCACTGGATAACAGCTGTGCACCTGTGATGGGCGGTGGCATAGTGGCACAGTAGCCTACTCCAGCGACCAGGGTTACAAAAATAGGTTTATCGAATACAATTTTCCATGTTAACAAGATCATTTTCAGCGCTTTCTCAGTGTTAAGCTACTATGTGAGGGACACAGTTACACAGGTGTTTAGGGGCGCGTACTTAATCCCCACAGGAGGTGGCGGTACGCAATAGGAAGTAACGGTTCTCATGTGGAAAAAAATTATGAAGTGCCGGTACTCAGTACCAGTAAGTATCGGCCCATTTCCAGCACTGGGGTAATCCAATAGTTATTGAGACATTTTACTCAAGACAACAAATGTGAAACTCATGGAGGTGCTGGAGGACAAGTCAGGGATCACCAAAGTAACAAAATTCCCAGCAATCCATGCAATAGATGTTGTGACAATTCTCTGAAAAAACAAAATTGTCAACCTCATGGAGACCCTAGATAAAAAGGATCACTGAAGTCAGTGCAGGATTTCATGGAAATCCATCTTACAGCTGTCGAGATATTTTAGTCTGGACCAAAGTGGTTGAATGACTAACTGACATTGCCATCCATAGAGCGTGTTTAAAAATGCTTTTGCAACAACTGTATATGCCGTAGGGTCACATATAAAAGATAACTATAGTTTATAGTGCTCTCTAACTCACCATGCACTATAGTCAAAAAGTATTGCTTAAAGCAACGAGACAAAGAGGCAGTTTAAAGAATCCTAGCAGTTTGATCTATGTTGCTGATCAACCACATGGTGGTACAACTCCGAGCAGGAAGAGAACAGAAGGCTTGGCAGCCATTTGAGGACTGGCATTTAGTCTCAAAATCTCCTTTCTTCTTTTGTTCTTCTCTTTCTGCTCATTTCCATCCCTCCATCCCCTCTTTATTTAACTGGCTCTCTGTAAAGGTCCTGCTGTCAGCCTCCACCTGTCCCTGTCACAGTAAACAAAGACAACCAGGAGACACAGCACTCTGTGTTGTCTCCTGTCTCTGCTCTCTCTTCTCCCCTGCCTTCTTCTCTTACTTTATTTTATTTTTTTCTCCTCTTGATTTTCTCCCGTCTCCCCTCTCCCTCTGGCATTTCTCCCTTTTTCTTTATCACTCCCTCTTTCTTTCTTTGCCAGGGCTTTTTCTCATCCATTTTCCTACTCTCACCATTGCTTTGTTTGAATGTCTTGGCCTTGTGACAAACTTATATCATCACTGTCTTTGTTGTGTACCTCCCTTTCTTCTTTTTGTCTCTCTATTTGCTGTCACTAAGCCCACTGAATATGTCTGTAACTCTTTCTTTATCCTCTTAAGTTGTGAAACCGACCAAAATTACAATCTCAATGAAAGCAAAATGAGCCTAACTGCATATAAGAGAAAAGTGCATTGCATACATTCCACCTCACTGATGCCCATACTGTTGAGTCCAGATTTTTTATATTCTGGCCTGGTTTACCACGTACAGAGCCTCGGCAGACTACAAATGTCTGTATTATGCAAATCACTTCCTGCCCGCACCAACAAGACGGGACCAATCAATGTCAATCCCCATTCCCTCGGCCAATCAATGTCATTCCCTCTCCTACAAAACCGGGTCTAATCGAAATACATTGTTCCTCAGGGCCTGCATGCTAAATCAGGAGGGCTGGAGTGTCTTAAATTCTCCCACACTGTACCACATAACTTCAAGAATCATCGATGTACAATGAGAGGAGATGAATGTGGATTTGATGTCTTACTGAAACAACAATGAAAGAGATACAAAAAACAGAGCAATCTAGTTTGGGAACTTTGGTTTTTTAGAAAGAGCACTAAAAGAAGTCAACAAAAGTCAAGGACACTATTGCATGCTACTACAGTTTCGAAAGGTTACATTGGCTATCACACTCTACTCAGGTGGTTGCCACTTCCTCTGCCCACCTTCATTTTAGGTGGCTCCACCCCATTGCCCAAATATGCTTTTTTCTGCTTCGAAACAACTGACAAAGATGTCACCAAGTGGTAAACCAACAAGTTTACCAGCGATCTTATCAGACTACTAATTCCGCATGGAAGCTAAAACACATCTACTGGAGCCAGACAACAGCTATCTTAAAGTGACACAGTGTAAATTTCACAATTTATACATTAACAAATGAAACCGTAGACGTACACCTTAAGCTCAGTGGCTAATCAGATGTCAAAACACTCCACAACAGTGTCTAGTACTCACATACAGGATTTTACAATAAAGTTATCACAGAGACAACCGTTTTATCTTACGTTGCGACGATCATGAGGTGAACAGGTGAATGAAGTCTTCAAATGAATGAAGGGCTTTGTTTTTGTACGCAAGGCTACTGTCGGTCAGAATGCGGCCTTAAAAGGGATATTTCACCGCTTGAAAGATGAAGATTTATTAAAATTGGGTCATTTATGTAGTAGAAATGTGAAATAATTTCAGAAGTTGGTGCCTTCTAGACCGAGAAAAGCCAGAAAATGTATTTTTGGCTCATGTGGATAAAAAACAACACCCAGAATGCACTTGCTTTGCTTCCGCTACGAGGCCACGCCTACCGGTTACAGAGTGCAGTCAAGTCAAGTGGGTTTTATTGTCATTTCAACCATATACACTGCATATAATGAAACAAACGTTTCACCTTGGCTCAAGTGGTGTTACATTTAAAATATATAAAAACGACATTATATAAAAACAAAATACAAGACAGGCTACATTTAGTGCACACACAATATAGACTATACATAAAGTGCAATTACTACATTACATTACATTATTACATTACATGTCATTTAGCTGACGCTTTTATCCAAAGCAACTTACAATTGCTACATACTGTATGTGAGCGACTTTTTTGCTAGGTGTAAATATCCTTTAGGCAGAAGAGGGCACTGCCTACTGTACCTTCAGCCAAACTAACCACTCTACGCAAGGCCTTGCGGTCATGTTTGGTGCTGTTTCTGTACCTGGCTATAATGTTCCCTGTCATGGTGCATCACAAGCTACATTTTCAGACAAATAAACAGTTTACCATCATTGCCCTCCACTACGGTTATTTTTTTCTCCATATATTAGCATAAACTGTCATATCTTCTCTATTGTCACAATAACTGCCTTACTTGTAAGATATTGAATATATTGTTTAAGAACACTATCACAGACACTCTTTTCATTGCCATACTCCTGAGAACGAACACCGTCCTTATCGCCATTACATTTTATGCAGTGTGCACAGACAATGAGTTTTGGCTACAAACATACCACCAAACATGTACCCACCCTCAAAGACGCTCACTGGTGTTTTTTTTGCCTCCAATGGTGCCTTCCATGCAGCTAACCCTAACCTTAACCCTAAACATAACCATTGCCGCTTCCTGGAAGAAGACGTTGGGGGCAAAAAACACCAAAGACCCTCAAAGACCCAACTTCCTCCTTTCTGTAACTCCCATGTCACTTTCCATATTCTCTTTAATGGGCTTGGGTTCCTTTTGTCTCGTAAAGTTGTGGAGCTCAAGCTCTCATCGTGATGTCATTAAAGTCAGTGAACCTTGTTTTAATTGTTGGTGAATTGGCCTTTTATGACTAATGAAGCCTCTAGTATGGGCTGCTTGTACTATTTAATCAGCCATCATGTACTCCATACCACCTACACACTCTGCAGTTAGATGATGGGAGTGAAGGCGAAAATGAGCATTTAATTATGAAACAGGGGAAAGAGTGAGAGAGAGAGTGAGAGAGAGAGATAATTAGCAATTTGTACCATCCCTGACACATAGTGCTCAAATTGTGTTTTCTTCCCTTGTTACTGAGGTTTTTCTGCTTGGATCGAATAGAACTGTAGGTCTGTATCACCTTGTTTCAATGCAAGTAAATATGGTAAGCTACAGTCTCTTATGAAAGCTACAGATGTTCTGCCAGATTCAGTGAGCTATAGATACAGGGAGGGGTGTGTGGAGAGGGGAATCAACCCTATTTTTGTGTATTTAGTGCATATTTTGCAGTGGATGCACAGTTAAGTTGTGAGCATCAATAACTTTATAATGCTAATGCCTGGAGAGTCAGTGTGTGGATGACCGCTGTGTTTCTATTCATTTCCCAAAGGCTGTGAAGTAGCCCTTAGTCCAAAGGTGACTAAATCTCTCCACTGAGACCAATAACAAAGACGTTTTTGAGGCTGAGTGGCACAAACTCAAGACAGAACACATACTACTTTATTGTGAGGTAAAGTCTGCTGCATACCAACTCGTAACAATTTACATCGAGCCCACAGCTTGTGTTGCCTTTTATGCCCTGCCTTTATTTTCCATATTTCCCGGCTCTGTCGTCATAATCCTAATAATCACGAAAACGGAAATGTCATAAAAATGATTTTACAGTTTCTGCTGATTAAAATCCAAAGCCAATGGGGTAGATGGTCAACTATACTGCAGTTTAGCTTTTTGCAGCTCACAGGATTTCTTACTGCAGCTCAGTTCAATGCGCGTTATTGTCCCTGAGGGAAGGCTACATTTCAACAATAATACAACTTCTGATCTTCTAATTACTGTCTAATAAAAAGTGGATGTGATTTGTAGAAACGGAATCTCTCAAGTGTTGTATAGCGAGGTAAAACTGCACAGGTAGAGGAGTCATGTTTTATCATTTACAGTTGATCTTTTCTGTAATTATCTTTGTTCTATGATTTGGCAGTTGACCTGAAACTCTGTGGACTCACTGATGCTTTAGGGCTAAAAGTGCATCTAAAAATGTACCTAAAACACATTTAAAGCACATTAAAGTCAAGTTATGTGAGGGCGTAGCAGAGTGATGCAGCGAAGAGGGAGATGGATTTATTCTGAGGACCTGGGTTGAAGCCCCTGTGCAGACAAATGTCAACTGAAATGTCCTTGAGAAAAACGCAATGCGTACCAGCTGTTCTGTAAATGATATTTCTTTTCTTTCTTTGAAAGACCAGATAGTTAAAAAAAAACATTCAAACAGGAATCAATACAGTATATTTTAATCAAATGAAATGTCACTCTATTAGAACTGGATGATAACTCAGTATTATCTTTTATCATCTTTCTTGTTCTGCAACGTAAGAGTCTTGCTGTAATATGTCACAAAACGAGATATTAAATAATTGATGGTTTCATAATATTGACACAATGAGATTAACAAGAGTTTGACTTTCTATTATGTGGCTTTGAATACTTCAGCAAATATTGTTAATCAGTGTTGAGATAATGCTGCAATAATTCCCACTCCTATATCTCATTGGGCATTAAGAAAACAAATCAAAGTAACTAAATCTGTCCCTCCAGGATTTCGCGATGTTGCGATCGTGCCAATTCCCGCAAATTCAACCAATCATCCTGACTTTGGTGCGACTCGCAATTTTGTCCAATCACTGCAACTTTTCCGCAAATTTGACCAATAACCGGAGTTTCCCGCGACTTCAACCAATCCCAGCAGTCCCATGTGCCAGCGGGAGTGAAAGAGAGCTTGTTTCCGATACAAAGACAAGACTCGAACATCTCACATTTACCAAGAAAACATACAGCGAAAGACCATGCAAAACATTTCAGACCGCCCTGCCAACCTGTATACATTTTACCACTAATGTACGCTGTAACGTTTTTTCACTCTAAAGTCAGCGGCTGCTGTTTCAATCCTGTCGGCTGTCTGCAGCAGGTGGGTGAGGGGCTGCCGCTCATACAGTTCCCCCCGCTACTGAAAAACCGGAGATGAGACGATGACCTAAATTGAGGACAGCTACACTCGTTATTGTAAGTGCAATGATAAGTTAAAGTCCAATAAGTGTCCCAGGCCAGGTTAGGAAATTAACTAACAATGTAAAGATCAACAAGCCACTGACACATATGTTCAAATATGATTAATTCAATAAATTATTATTTTTTTGTCTTAAATCCACCAGCCATTTTCATATTATACCAACATTTGCAGCATCCGGAGCCTTTTTGGTAAGGTTACTAGGAAAACTCAGCCCAGAATAAAAAAAGAAAAAAAATCGCAACTTTTTTGGCAACTTTCACTGTCTCCAGCAACGACATTGCAACTTTTATTGCAATTCTTTACAAAATCAGGCATTTGGGGCCGCAACAATCAAAAAAAGGCTGCAAAATCCTGGGGGGACTGCTAAATTAATGGCACTGGACCCACATAGGAAAACACTACTTTGTCTTTTGAGTTACACAGCTTGATGTTTTTAACGATTGAATACTCGAGTAATGTACAATGAGCGAGAGAAATGGCTGTGTCAGTTACTTCTGCATTGAATAATGTTCACACTGTTCAAAATTGAATTGAATTGTTCATGTGGCACAACAAGCTGCTCTTCAGTTCGAGGGTACACAAATACATGTTGTGTGTATGCTTGTTGAAACTTCTGGTATTTGTCAATCTAGGTTTTATTCTAATATTTTTTTTCCATTATAACTACAAGTTATGATAATGTTTTACTCACAATCTCCATTGTAGAAGCCCGGGACTCAGACTTTTGCTTTGATTGCTCCAAAGGGTCTAAGAAGAATTCATTTTTAAAGAATTTAAAAGAATTCTGTGAAATTTAAACCTGCAATAACTGGGTTTTTAGGCATTTGGGGGCAATAGAAACACGCTGTAAACACAATACTGAATTATTATCACCTTACAAAGTTGATATGGTGAACTTAATTTAATAATTTACACATTCCGCTGATGGGAGCAACATCGGCATTCATTTTGTGTGTCTGGTTCAGCTGTGTTACTCAACAGATGTATATTTTTCATCTGTAGATGCGTTTTTTTTCCCCTATCCCAGAAGGTGTAGACAGACCATCATGCAGTGCTGACACAGCGCTGTGGAGATAGGTCTGTCATTGTGAGACTAGGTTCTATTTCGTATAGGCCTCGCCCTATAAGAGCTATCGCTATTGGGTTTATCCCTTCACGCATGCGCAGTCGTGAAGATTTTCTTTTGCGATCTGTGCCCCGCACGGGCCACTCTTACGTCTGCAGATACTGTAAGCTTGGCTGTTCCCCGCTGGGGCAACCACGGGCTGTAGGTAGTGGAGGGGATGCAGTAAGACACCTCCTAGAAAGCGCCGCTTCGGCCACAACGGCGGCACCGAGGGGTCGGCTCAAGGAGACGCCGCCCCACAGGCTGCGGTCTGCGCCTCTCCAAGCCCCGGCTCCAGCTCCACCTACGCCGGCGCTGTCATGAGGCTCGGTGGGCAGCACCCACCTTGCCGTTCCACTAACAGCGGCGGCAGTGACGGTGATGGGGCACCGGGAACGCGTGTTTTTTTAAAGGGCACACAGTTCCCTTTAAAAAGCAGGTTTTTCCCTCTCAGTCAGTCTGCCTTGTCCCCCCTGGGTATCTTGCGGCCGCTGGACCCCACGTTTCACCTACACACTCGCAGGCGGGCTCGCCACCACGTCCACGGGCAGTATCCGGTTGGAGCCAGCCACACGGTGTCAGAATTGATAGGTTTACACACACCCACTCAGAGTGCGTGTTTATAGCCTATTCGGTTTTTTTCCACCTCCCAACTGAAGACTTGCAATGGTGAGAGTGTTGAGAGAACGGCTCATGAGAATCGCCTCACACACGCAGACAGGCCAGAGACTGTATATTACTATGATAGTCTGTGAGACAGGCTCGCCGCCACGTCACATGCAGTATGCGGTTGGAGCCAGCCACACTGTGTCAGAATTGTTCAGTATCTGCGGACGTAAAAGAGGCGCGTGCGGGGCACAGGGCGCAAAAGAAAATCTTCACGACTGCGCAAGTGCGAAGGGATAAACCCAATAGCGATAGCTCTTAGAGGGCTGCGCCTATACTCATAGAATCTGGAGTTACAATACGTAACGTGCGTGTATGTATATGCATGCACTACCCTTGCCTTCATGTGTGCATATGCCTCAGAGTGCACACTGATGGATTCCCCACTTTTCATGGGAAATCCATCAACTGTTGAGTCAAATGGAGCTGCTTGGACTGAGGGCTCATTCGAAACAATCTGGTTTCCTATTACCACCCTGTCCACAAATTGTTGTTGTGTTACAGTATGTTACAATGCAAGCACTCGCACACAAAGACACACACCATGACAGGTACGCACAATAGAACGAGCCATTTGATGGAATAGGGCAATAAAGCAGAGTGAGGTCGAAGGGGAAGTTAAACAATAACTGCAGCTGTAGACCCATGTAGTGCCTGGTTCACAGCGAGGTGGGATTTATGGCAAGGGGCCACACACAAACACTATCATGCTTAACAATCAGGCCATTGCTAGATAATGCAAAGAACATGTTAACTATGCTCACAGAGTTCATCTTTCTTCAGATTTCTCTCTCCCTCTCTCTCTCTCTCTCTTTCCACACACACACACACACACACACACACACACACACACATAAATCTTAGGAGACTATCACTGGTCTCTCATCTTAGCAGGTAGCACCATGTCTTTTCTTTCTTTCTTGGTGTCCCCGTCTGTCTCTATATTACTCTCTTTGCCTCTTTCTGCTTCTCAGCATTGTCAGCTGAATCCTCTTTCACACCTCCATCCTCTCTCTCACCCTCTTTTCTCTTCTTCTCATTCCCTCGAAGCAGTCTTTCCTGAAACCCCTTTCATGCTTTCACCGTTCTCTCCCTGCACACATTTGCTCTCTCCCTCTCTTCATGAAACCTTTTCATGCCACGATGCCGTCATCTCTCTCTCTCTCTCTCTCTCTCTCTCTCTCTCTCATATTCTTTACTCTGCACCTGGCCATGACTCTTCCCCAATCGCTGTGGTTTCCCCTCTCCACCTTTCTGACAGCTTCACATTAATCATTCCTACATCCCCAGGAAGACTGCCTTCCTTGCCTTCCTCCACTCGCTCTCTCCTTTAAATTCTGCTTGTATCTTTTTCTCTCTCTCTTTCACACACTTTATCTTTAGATTAGATTTTTTTTTAGATTAGATTCAACTTTATTGTCATGCAGTGTACAAGTACAAAGCCACGAAAAGCAGTTTACCCTGCTTCTCTCATTCTGTTCTCATACCTTGTTTCTCACCTCTCATTAAATCTCTATTTATGTACGTGCAACAAAAATGGCATCACCTTTCTCCCAGTTGTGTCAAGTTATCATTAGTGAAATATGTTGCCAAAAAGTTTTGCATTAGCTGCAATGCCAGCCGGATGGCAGGAAATCAGTTTTGTTCAAGGTGAGACTTGACAGACATTCAGACCAAAAATAGCACAAGTAGCTGCTCTGGTGGGGGTGTGTTGCTTCAGGAACTGGTGAGACAATGAAACGATCCTGGTAGGCCGTTTGAGTGAAACATCCCTGAGTTTTACAGTTTGATCAGACACCAAAACACTGAAACGCTGTTTATAATATTCTAAGGGAGGAATTCACAACTCTGAAATGGTATAGCAGTGACAATCTATAGATGAATGAAGATAACCTGACACTGATTGTTTCATACTTGGGCTTGTTCCGGTTAAGAGCATGCACATAAGAGACATCATCTGGCCAAGTAGGTGGCTTCCTGCTGGCTCATGAATAGCATAACATAACGTAGGCTACTGCCATGGCTCTTTCAGACTATAAACTAATGGATAAAATTCTGATAATTCAGAGTAGAGTTTAGATTCTGTGCCCAAGCCCGAGCCCAAACCGTGGGTCGGGTCAGGTCCAGTTTGAGCTATTATATATTATATATATTTTAGGCCGCTATGATCGGGCCGGGCCGGGCCCTTGATCAAGCATTTGTGTTTTTTTAATCATTACTTTATTAGCCTTATTCGGTGGGGAGAAAGCTATACCTCTCCAGCTTCTCCCGTAGCTCTGGGTATATGTCCTGCACTGACTTGAGTGTGAGGTAGGGCTGGGCGATATGGACCAAAAGTCATATCCCGATATATTTTGGCTGAATATCGATATACGATATATATCCCGATATTTTTTCCGCAAAGTGAGAGCAAATGTTCAGTCAAAGCCAAAATCAAATATGACATGTCACATGTAGTTTCATAGAAACAGTTGCAAAATCAAATAAATAATAAACCGGTTTCTTCACCTGGTTCATGATTAAATGCTCAGCTGTTCAAATAACAATAAAATGTAAACCTAAATACTGTATAACAGGAGTACCTTTTTTGAAATCAAAGCTCCATATTTGTGATTCGTTCCAAAGGTCAATTAAGCTTTTGATATTAATATAATCTACTTTGTTCAAAATGTAATGCCTCATGCCTGTAAGCCTAGGTTTATAGTCCCATTCTTCCACTTGATACTGCTTCCACTTAAGTAAACTAAAAGATGAACTATCGACTACAAAACAAAGAAACTAATTAATGTGTTAATACAAAGAATATTTATTATGATCGGTTCACAGATCTGAGTTCAAACGGAAACTTCACCCTTCTGAACTAAGAGTTTCTGCTTCAAGGTGAAGTTTAAAACAGACTGAAATGTCCAGGCTCATTTCTCCACTATTTATTTCTGTATGTATTTATGCGTTACATGTCATTTTAACGGGCACTGAGCTCCAGATCCTGCAGCTGCAGACGGTCTCTGCTGCCCGCTGTAGCTTCTCTCCGTCCGCCTGCCGCCGCGGCAAACTTAGTGGAACTTTCCGCCCGATATCGACATACAGGTCGTCCTGGACTACGTGTAAGATCCTACCGATCACCACTCTGTCTTTGGCTGGTCCGATCCGGATCAGCGGGGACCGGCGCAGCAGCGAGGCAAAGCTGTGTTTTTCCCGGGGGAAGAGACGCTGCGGCCGGCCACGGAGCTCTCCGCCTCCCGCTGCCGCCGGAGCTCAGATTGCTGGTCGAAGGCGGCATACATAATCATAAAACACATTGTCACCTGTTAAATGTTATTCATTGCGGTTTGTTCTTTTCATTTCCTCTATCGAACATAATTAAGCAGTACAAAAGTCCGGCATCTTTAGCGTTGATCTGAATGCTTCGGACCTCTGTTCCAAGATGGCGGCGGTTTTGACGTATGTTTAGAACCTCAAGGCGACATCTGTGTATATATCTATGGGAGCAAGGATCACATTTGAACTATATCGATATATGCGATATGGTCTAATTCCATATCTCATTTAAAAATATATCGATATATTTTTTATATCGATATATCGCCCAGCCTTAGTGTGAGGTAAACTGTGCTACATCGTGTCTCCCCCATCTGCAGCACTGTTGTCGGCCAGTGCGTCAGCATGCAGACAGTGGAGAAGGACAGTATTAATTAGGTGATCGAGACAAGAAAGTCTCCTATATGGTTCCAGGGCTTTGATTATGTTGCTGCCTTGATCCGTTACCCACACTATTCGGCTGAGGGACGGGCTCGGGTATGGTCAGGCTTGATTTTTTGGGCCCGATCTTATCTCTAATTCAGAGTCATTTTAGGGTGTTTGTGATGCTCATAAAAGGCATATTCACCATTTTACAGGCATTCTTTTTGCATTGATTGTGTAAGAGGGAATGTTGCTTTGCATCACGTGATCTTGCAACACCAAGTGTGGCCACTTTTCCAGAATTGCTTCACAGCCCAGTGATGGAAGGCAGCTGCTGCACGTGCATGCTTGATTAGCCAACACAGTGGTTTGCCTGATGATGCTGGATAGCTTTGCAGCAAATGTTAAGAAAACTTTTTGGCTTGCATTTTGCAGTCCTCTGCATCATTACCCTTGCAGTGTCAATGAAGAGGAGGCTGCATAAATGTCAGTCTGAACACGGCCTTAGGGAGGGAGTGATTAGATGAATGTTTTTTTGTTTCACACCCAATAGCACAAGTCACTTGAGGCCGCTGATATAAAAAAAAAAAATTTACTAATCACTGAGAAGGCAAAAAGTAAAAAAAATTTGTATATGCTTACATTCCACTTCTGCACACTGTACATTTCAGGAATTTAAAAGTAATACTGTAGTGTATTGGAGGCCAATGTGAAGGGTAAGAAGAAACAAAGGAAACTGTGAATGACTGAGAAATCCAAGGACATTAAAAGCTGGCTTGCTACACATCGAGACATGACTAACACCAAACAGCCATTCATTTCATTTACTCATAGGCGTTTTCCACTGCCTCTTTCACACACTCATTTGTTTTATGGTTCTCTCTTATGCTCTTAAACACGGTCTAATCCCTGATTAGTGGAGGAAGAGGGCGTTTAATGCTCCTCTTCACTTGTCTGCTCCTGAACTGTGAGAATGCTTACAACCACACTCAACGCACTCACGCACACAGACTCACACTTGTAGCGAAGGAAGTCCATTCTCTCTCTCTCTCTCTCTCAACATATACTTGAAAAGGATTTACACAAGAGAGAAACTACACATTAAAAGCGAACACATCCGTACACAACCATGGCCTTTCATTAACAGAATAGCTGAAGACAGGAAAGGGGGGAGAGAGGGGGGACGACAAGCAGCAAAGAGCCATGGGTTGGACTCAAACCACTGCGGTAAGGACTGAGCCTTAGTATATTGGGCGCACGCTCAACCAGGTGAGCTACTATGAATTCAGATATTCATATATTCATATATTTTTCATTAGCGCTAATTCAATTTGGATAGATTGGCCTAGATTGTTTTTCTCACCAGTGAGAGGTATCCATCAAACCATACAGGTGTTACAGAATATATTATCAGTGAATACATTTAGGTCTGTGTCAACTCCTGTGGTATGGCCTAAAGTTGTTACCCTATGGAATACAAGAATAGCAAAATAGCAATAATGAAAAACAGCACACCTCACTCTGTTAGCAGTGGGGATTGCAAACTCAACACTGATGCAATGGTACCAGCATGATTAATTAGAACATTTAAATAGAGCATCTGATTTGACAATGAGCATGCAGCTGCTAAGTTAAGCTGATCAACCTAAGGGGTAAGATACAGTTGGTCCTACATGTCAAAACAGTATTATGTAGAGGACAAATTATGTTTCAGCCCGATGGCCCAACCTGACAGGTATAGGGTGTCGGTAATAAAGAATTAACATATGAACGACAATTGCTCGTTCTATCTTGTGTACTGTGTCATAGTGTCAACTGACACAGCACGACGTCCCAACAAATAGAGGAAAACAACAGCATCAGCCTTTATAAGTGCCCTAAAATAACATTTACATTACATGCATACATTACATTTAAGTGACAAAGCCCACCAGTGACCAATCAATCAATCAATTTGTCACGTAAAATCATATAAAATACAATTTCAGTGGGATGTTATACTGTAGTAATTATGACAGGAGCAAAGGACAAAGGAAGGTGACATGAACAACAAAGTCTGTGTAGGGAAGAGGTCAGAGTGGATTGATGGGTCAAAAAAACATCAGACTAAGATGGGAGACAGTTAATGTTTTGTTTTTTTCACCATGATCACGACCTCTCCCTGACTTAACCATGTGGTTATTACTGCAACCAGTGACAGACTTGAGTGCTGGACTCGGACTCAGACTCGAGCCTGTCTCAAGTCGCCATTCTCTGGACTTGTGACTCGACTTAGACTCACCCACTGATGACTTGGACTCGAGGATTTATGAAATGGGACTCGGAAGTTGGATGAAGTTTCGGACTACTTTTATATCTAACAGGCAGTGATGGAGTACTCAAGTCCTATTCTCTGGACTTGTGACTTGACCCGGACTCAAACTCAGGTAATTGCGCATTGACTCTGACTCGACTCAGACTCTTCTTTGGTGACTCCAGCTCAAACACTCAAGACTTGACTCGGACTTGACAGTTGGTGAAACAACTACACCACTGACTGTAACCTCCCTAACCTTTAACAAAGTACCTATTTTAGTCCAAACCATGAGCTTTCCCTAAACATAAAGAAAAAAAATGTTGTGTCTTGTCACATTATAAAAATATTTACTTTTTCATTTTTCATTTCATATTATTCAATAGTGATTTGGTGAACTGTTTTAGAAGACAAAAAACATTCTCTTACCTGTATGACAACTTCTTGACCATGTTTAGTGGCGTTGGCCCATCGGAGTACTCTTCTGCGAACAAAAACAAACAGGGGATCAGGTTTTATTGCGTTTTATGTGCACCTGTAACTATTTGATTTTCACCCTTAGGCCTGTGGCATGGTTTAAAAAAATAATCACACCTGTGGTTGTGTAACCATCTGCATACAAAAAAAGTATGTTTCTACAGATATACAGTATATGTGTTGTAGGTACTGTCAGGTGGAACAGTAATGTCCCGGTCCCTGGCATCTCACAGATCACCTAGTATGTACAAGTCAAACAAGATGGCAGGCTAGGATTGGTCGGGATCTAATCAAAGCTACATTGCAGCAATAATTTACGACTATGATCACCTAATCTGACACCGTGACCATTTCAAAAGACAAAAATATTATGTAGTCTGATCTCAGCATTATCTAGACACTGTTTATGTGTACATTTTAAATTAGTTTAGTGTTATGACTATTAGTACTAGTAGTTAAGTATTAGACACCAATAGTCCACCTTGAGACACACCTACATCTGGTTATATTTGAATAAAAATACTGTAATTGTTTTGGATTACATAAATATAAATGCAAATTCAAAGTGACATATGCCATTAGTTCTGGTAGCAAAGGCCAGATCATGTTATTTTTTTATTTAGATTTTGGATCAACCACTAGGGATCTGCTCAAGCAGGCCGGCCTTTAGTCACACGGGGTTTAATAATCTACATTTTGAGATACATTTTAAAAGTGCTCAATATAAGTAAAACTAATTTAAAAACAAATACGAAAATGGCAGGGATGTGCTCTTTTGATTACAAATGAGTTAAGTTGACGACAATTAACAAATATGATGGGGATGATACTTTCGAACCTACAACCAACCTGCCAAAAACACATCCAAGTTACTACACATTACTTGAAATGTCACAAGATGAGCAGTGATATTTTTGTATTTCCCATACTAAATAAAGTAATTACATCGGGCTCCTATCAGGGGAAGTGGTTGAACACTGGAGAGCTGGCAGATTGCTATCTCTTTGACAGAGACAAGTCAACAACACCTCTATCTTTACTCACATTTCCCCTGATGCCACAACACTTTATCTCTTCATTACTAACGGATAGTAGATTGGGGCATCTCCGGAATGGGTGTGTGTGTTTGTTTATGGGTCATTGTTCTTGATCATTCTGGCATGCACATGTGTGCGACTGTATATGTATTTGTATGTACATGTTAAGGCTGGGATATGCATGTGATGCATGTAAACAATGTAGGTTTATTTAGATTATCAGCAATGTTACCCGCCAGAGCTACCTGTAAAGGCGGAATGAAAGCTTCCCCCCCTCCCTTCCCATTTATTTCCCCTCTTCCTCCCCTCATTATATCTTTTCTACACATCTCCCCTCCCCACTTCCTCCCCTCGTTATCTTTTCTACACCTCTCCCCTCCCCTAGAATCCCTTTCGTCACCACTATCGTCACCTGCTGGTTTCTGTGTCCCACGATGCATTGCAGTCCGACCGCTCACCTGGCTGGTGGTGGAACTGCAGTGACATCTACTGAGAGAGGAGAGGAGAGGAGAGGAGAGGAGAGGAGAGGAGAGGATGAAGGCGAATGAAGGGAAAAAGAGGGAGAATATGACTCACCACAGCATCGGAAATGCAATAAGGGATGGGAACCAAGTCGCGCCTTGAACTTTTATTATTACATATTCAGCTCAGGCCTTTAATATCAGCACAAATGAACCTTCCTTTTGTTAAACAGAGGACAATATTTGACCCATTGCAGTAAAAGTTTCCCTGCTTTCCTCTGTTTTTTTTTCTTTTCTTCTCTGTGCCCAGTATTGTGTGCATATAATTGCTTCTCTTTAGTAACAACAGCTCTAAAATTATTTTTATTCTAGGCAGCTGGCTTTGATACAGGCTGTATGTGTGTTTGTAATTATTGTCTTAGCCACTAGCTATCAAACCCTATTACGTGAGGTCAAGCCCAAATGACTATCCTGAGTTGATGACAATAATTTGACGACAGACACACATGCATTAGTCAATCATACACTTACATAAGCACGCACACACAGTGACCGAGTTCACACAAAACCACAAACACGCACATGGACATGCACTCATGCACGCACATAAACACAAACAAACACACAGCAGGAAATGTAGCCTTTGACAGGCATCTTTACCATGAATAATTCATGAGCTAGTTTACATAAACCATCCATTCGGTCATAAATGAATTAGAATTACAGTTGTATGTGCAGGAAGCAATCATCATGTTATAATAATATAGCTGGAATGCTATGCATATTCAGATATGACTTTGGGGAAATCTATCGCAAGTCTCCTCCCTTTATTGCAAAATTACCTCCCATTTCATAGGTAATTTAAGACACTTAAAACATGTTGTGTTCTGTATAACTCCTCCAACACACAGATTGTTGCGTCAACAGTGTTAACTGTAGTCAAAAGCAACAAAGGCCTGCATGGTTAAGTAAAGTTAAGTAAAGTAACGTTAAGTAAAAAAAATATATATATACATATAACTTAAAATAGTAATAATGGAATAAACTGCAGACACATTAACATTGACATGAGTGAATATACAAAATAAAGACATCATGGTAAATCATTTTAACTCTTTTGAATGCACCTGTAACTTTAGCAGTAACAAACACTGTTACAATGGTGAATCATATTAAATCTAGTGTAAATTACCAGCATCTGTCGGCTATAAAAAGGTCTGACAATCAGCACTTCAAGACTTTTCAAAGTCAAACATGAGATACCTCAACAGAGACCAAAAAATCCATATCACCTGCAGTGGTCAAACTATTTAAACTACTTGAGTCTTATTTTCGTAGGAATTACATTTATATTTAGGGCTGCGTCTTACAAATATTTCATTGTCTATTAATCAACTAATTAATCATTTGGTCTATAATGTCAGGATATAGTGCAAGATGTCCGTCACAAGGACCTTTGCTTTTTTGTTCAACCAACAGTCCAAAACCCAATTTACAGTAATACAAAGCAAGAGAAAAAGCAGCAAAGACCAACACTTGAGAAACTGGAATCAGTGAATGTTTGGTATTTTTGCTTTACAAACTGAAGAAAAGGCAAACAACTGTGTTGATACAGTAAATTAACGGACTAATTGTTTCTGCTCTTTTTACACATTTGTTTTGCCAAATGCTGCCAGGATAATGATCATCACCAACATTTTTCAAAAGAAGGAAGTGCTACATTTTTGTTCCAAGCACAAACCATTAGAAGGTGGTTGTGGTGGATATCAGACTTTCAGAACGCAGCACTTTGACACCAGAGACCAGGGTTCACATCCTGAGCCGCATGTTTAGGTTTTTGCAAAAGAAAACCTGAAAGACAAATAACATAAAATAAACATGTCCTATGTCATGCTTAAAGTCATTTATGACTTTATCAGTATTTAACCAAGACCACAATATTTGCCTAACCTTAACAGAGTGCTTTGAGTACCTACACACAACCATAAAGAAAGATGAACCATTCTTTAGTTTCTACAAGTGGATGTTGATTGCAAGAGCAGATAACAAATGAACAACTTGGAACTTGGCAGACACATTCATTACAAATGTTTGCCCAATTAGTTGATTAAAAAGTAATTTAGATGGTGTTTCTCTCAAATGGTGTTTACTGTTGCAAATAAGTAGTATATAAAACAGATTAATTAGACAGAGTTTGTATTCATAGTTTAGGCCACCATTTCTACTGGTTTTGATAACTCACCAAAGTAATTTCTGAGATCTGGGAAACTGACAACATTTCTACATTGCCCAGGAAAACTGCTTGAACACAACTACAGTTATGTCAAAGTTGTAGCAAAATTCTTCCAACCTGGGTTTGTTTAACCCAATAGGCCAATTTGCCATGTTTCCAAACCACAGCAAATACATTGGTAAATATAATGATTATGATTACAAATAAGAATGAGTGCCACTACTACAAAAATGAGACGCATGTTCTAATAAACCTATTATTATTATCATCCTTTATATGTTGGGGGGAATATAGCTTCTACAAAAAATGTTGCTCTGTTTTAGGTTAACCATTATTTCAACACAGAACATGTCAGGTGTACACACTTCACATTCACCTGCCGATTGTAATCCACATATATACAGTGTTCACCAAAATGAGTACAACCCCTTTGAAAAGTAACATTTTAAACAATGTCGCAATGAACACAAAAACAATTTCCAAAATGTTGACAAGACCAAGTTTAATATAACATCTGTTTAACGTATAACATGAAAGTAAGGTTAATAATATAACTTAGATTATACATGTTTCAGTTTTACTCAAAGAAGGGCGATGCAAAAATAAGTACACCCCACAACAAGAACTACATCTAGTACATTGTATGGCCTCCATGATTTTTAATGACAGCAACAAGTCTTCTAAGCATGGAAGGAACAAGTTGGCAACATTTTGCTACATCAATCTTTTTCCATTCAACAATGACCTCTTTTAGAGACTGGATGCTGGATGGAGAGTGATGCTCAACTTGTCTCTTCAGAATTCCCCATAGGTGTTCAATTGGGTTCAGCTCAGGAGACATACTTGACCACTGAATTACTTTCACCCCGTTCTTCTTCAGAAATCCAACAGTGGCCTTAGATGCGTGTTTAGGATCATCGTCATGTTGGAAAAGTGCACTGTGAATTCATGATGCCATCAATGAAATGCAGCTCCCCGACACCAGCAGCACTCATGCAACACCACATAAGGACACTGCCACCACCATGTCTCACTGTAGGAACAATGCATTTTTCTTTGTATTCCTCACATTTGCAACGCCATACACTTTTGAAGCCATCAATTCAATTCAATTTTATTTATAGTATCAAATCATAACACGAGTTATCTCGAGACACTTTACAGATAGAGTAGGTCTGGACCACACTCTATAATTTACAAAGCCCCAACAATTACAATAATTCCCTCAATTCCAAAATCAGTTCCAAAAACATTTAGCTTGGTCTCATCACTCCAGAGTATAGAGTCCCAGTAGTCTTCATCTTTGTCAGCATGGGCCCTGGCAAACGTTTTTGTGCCTGGGCGTTCCTTCGTGGACAGCACCCATGCGTGCCATTCCTCTGCAGTGTACGCCGTATTGCGTCACGGGAAATAGTCACCCCAGTTTGGCTTTCTACTTCCTTAGATGACTGCAGTGAACTTGCATGCAGATTTTTTTCGACCCTTCTCATCAGAAGACGCTGCTGTCGAGGAGTTAACTCCCGTGGACGACCTGGACGTCTCTGTGAGATGGTTGCAGTTCCATCTTTTTTAAATTTTTGTACCACTTTTGCTTGAGTATTCTCACTGATAAGTAAAGCTTTGCTGATGTTCTTGTAGCCTTCACCTTTACAGTGTAAAGAAATGATTTTCTTTCTCAGGTCTTGTGACATTTCTCTTCCACGTGGTGCCATTGCTAACAACATGAAATGGGAAGGGGTTTTCTTTAAGTAACACACTTTTATAGTCAACTGTCTGCTGGACACCTGTGTAATGAATAATTACACTCACCTGTGGTTGATTGTTAAATTAGTCTAAAATTTAGCTTTAATTTGCTCCAGAGACTTTCAGTGGGGTGTACTGTTTTTGCATCACCGTAATTTGAGTAAAACTGAAAATTTTGTTTTCCAAGTTATATTATTAACCTTACTTTCATTTTATAAGTTAAACAGATGTTATATAAAACTTAGTCTTGTCAACATTTTGGAAATAGTTTTTGTGTTCATTGAGATATTGGGCGTTTCTCAATCTGTGTTCTTCTATTGACTTGTGTTCTTGTGTCCCTGTGAAACGTCATCTTGTGTTGCCAAAGTACTGTCCCAATTCACAAGTTCGCATTTCACCAAGGACAGATAAGATTCCCGGAAATGTTCTTGACACACCAGGGTTATCCCAACATTCATTTCAGTATTCAATGATGGTCAGGTGTCCGGTACATAGACAGCCCAAAAACAGGCCAATTAACAATTTTCGCTATCTTATTCATCCCTAAATTCACTTCTGAGAACATTTAGGCGAGAAATGAACGGTTTAGATTTTGAATATAGGCAGTCTTGCGAATATCTTTGCCGAATTGACAATTTGCTCCAAAGTTTTCGGAGATTTCGGATCTCCATAAAGTGACGCGGCCGCCAGCTTGCGCCTGCTGGGGCCGCTAGCTCGGCGCTCGGACAGTCACACTCGGAGACCCCGCTCTAGGACCCCGGAGGTCTTTTAGACCGGTCCTGTAAATAAGAGGCTTTTATTTCGCCATTGACAGATCATTTGTTTAAATATCACAACACATGTCCATCATAAGATTAACGGGAACCTGTGGTTAATTGTCTTTTTAGAGTTAAACTCCACAAGCGCGCACACACACACACACACACACACACACACACACACACACACACACACACACACACACACACACACACACACACACACACACACACACACACACACACACACACACACACACACACACACACACACACCGCAGCAGGCAGAGGAGAGAGATATACCTGTTTCTTTTTGGGAGACTTGTTTAAATTATGCCAAAGGCTATACATTATATTTTGTATTTAGTTCATATTTTTTTGGTGTATTTGTTTTCTGATTTAATAGAAGTTGAGTTTCAGTCTGTATGATAAAAATAAAATAACAGTTGTAGCCTACATAAAGTGGTAACATGCTATGACATGTTATGTAGACTAAAGGGGAGACACCAACCTTTATAATTTGAATTGCTAATTTCCATCTACCTGGGCATATACAGTGGACTACAATAATATAGAAATGATAATTCCACATAACACTAATAGTTGTAACATTGGCCCTCATTTATCAACCTAACGTAGAAACCAGCGCAGATATGAGCGCAGAAATCATTTTACGACAGGCTTCACGTGGGATTCATGAAAAGTTCGTATCACACCAATCCGAGCGTAAGAATGGTCGTACATTGATAAATGCGGCGGCTGGAAACGATCGTCATTTAAATATCACGCCCCAATATATTCTGGGTTTTGAGGCCTCGCCCCTACAATTTACGACATGGCTAGACGTAATCCGGCTGAGAAGCGGAACTTTTCAGAGGTGGAGATTGAAACCCTGATATCTCTGGTTCATTTGCACTAACGTGTGTACTATTTGGCAGCCTGAAAACTGGTATTAAAGGCTGTAGAAAGAATGCATTTATCAAAAATGAAAAGAGATCACTGATGCGGTCAACAGTGTTGCCGTAGTAAATCGGACTCCAGCTGAAGTTTAGCCTATTTCATTTATACATCCTTGACACATTTTCTATAGTCCTAATAGTAATATACAGGCTTCTATTGCAATCTATTAGGCCTACATGTAGGTGTACCTATAATTAAATAAACACACGGTATGCAGTGTCTTTTATTTTACTCGTGTTCGTCTGAACAAGGCAACAGTTGAGGGAGAGCGCGTGTCCTCCGCCCCCCCGTGCTGGACCCTGTCTCCTGACAGCAGAGGGGCTGGAAAAACAAGCCAAAATACCTTGGTCAATGGCAGAAATAAATCATTCACTTGAAAGAGAAACAAAAACCTGAAGAATAAATAAAAATGTTGTGCATCGTCATGTTTCTTGTATTGAATATCATTGCCAAACATAACACTATAGGCTGCCTTTTAAAAGTGAGGAATAATATCCTGTCTCCTTCATATAGCCCTCAGTTGGTGGCTGTTCTGGACACTGCTCTCTGGGCATCGGGTCATCTGGCTCCATCGCTACATTTATGGCACCGTGTCTTCCTGTGCGATGTTGTGCAGAACCCCACAGGCTAAAACAATGTTGCAGACCGGCGCATAGAGGTCTTCTAAAGAGCCAGATCTGCCATTACTGATACGTGATCAACTGATGACTTCTCCTTCTCCTGTTAAACTGATTATATGCTGCACCGCAAGTCCACACTGACTCAAAAACTTGCGTACACGAGTTCAGACCAGACGTGAGATTTGATCGCAGCCTACGCTCACGTCCATATTGATAAATGCCGAGCTTTGCGTAGGAATCGGCATACGCCCGTCGTACGCCTGTTTTAGGTCGTACGCACGTTTCATAAATGAGGGCCATTATGAGGTTTTCTTGTCCGGAGCTTGTTTTAATACAAAGTGGTTATATAGTTGTGGTTTTTATATCTAGCTGTTATTTTGGAGCCCTGCAGGTAGCCTCTGTGCTGGTGGTGTTGAGCAATAACAGGAAGAAGGCATCGTCTCAAACTGTTAACAGCGTTTTCTGTGCTTGTGAACTTGCAAGTTTATTCTTCCAAGAACAACCAGCAAGAACGTTCTCGCCAAGAACACAAGTCCCTTCTTTGCATTCTTGAGATTGAGAAAAACCCATTGTTTAAAATGTTACTTTTCAAAGGGGGTGCAGGCTACTCATTTACGCTGAGCACTGTATATACACACAAACTAAAACTGTCACAACTTTCTTCCACCATATCCACCCTTTTTCACAGTGCACAGTGCATCATTCAGCACATACTGTACTGCGTGGGCGCACATGAAGAGATTACGGAAGGCAATACCATCATCTATCTGATTTATATATTATTAACTATTTCCATCCTGAGGGCCCTGTTCATTTTACAAAGTGCCCATGGTGGGTGCAGCCCTGTCTATCACAGGCCAATGACACAGGGACACATGTCATATAAAACTATATTAGCTCTGATTGATTGACAGGGTTATGAGACTCTGAGCAGAGATGGACAGTCATGTCGGAGGTGGAATACAGGGAAGGAAAAAAGGGAGTTACAGAGAAATGTGTGTGTTGCAAGGAGTAAAGGAAGGAGAAAAAAAACAGTAACAATGGCAGCGGTGAAAGGAGAAAAAAAAATGAATGCTGACAGATGGAGCAGAGGAAAAGGCTTAGGGTGGAATGAGAAGGGAGAAATGACCAAAACCGATGCGAGAGATAAAACAACTCGGACAAGAGGAGAGCGTGAGACGGAGTGAGAAAAACGAAGGTGGTGGAGAGACCTGCATCTTTTTCAGATAACAAGAGAAGGATAGTTCACACATTGGACAGCAGTCATCGGACCAGAGTAACCCTTAGTGTCCCAATCTTCTTTAAATAAAACACACACACACACACACACACACACACACACAGACCTGAAAAGCATCGCCCTGCACACAACAGCTTGTGTCTTTAGGGAGTTTGAGGACAAGAGTGAGAGAGACACATGACTTACATGCACACATGCATAAGCACAGGTTGGTGTGGTGGGCTTGACAGCACCAATTATTTTGTTTAGGGATTCATTTTTGTTGAAACTGCAAATAGAGCATATAGCATTAAAGCGCCCATATTATGCTCATTTTCTGTACCATCTTTGTTGGGATTCACACATGCGCAGTAGCTAGGTAAGGATCACATCAGCTAGCTAGCCGTTTCTCTAACTTCAGTTAGTACAAGACAGAATTAGCCGGGAGACTTCTTCTAAACGAGGGAGCACTTCCAGCTTTGCGTGGAATACCCGTAGAACAGGGACATGCAAGTAGTTCTTTTGTAGATTATGGTGAACTTGTGTGTGTTCTAGCACTGTTTTGCCATCGAGAACGAGGGGGCTAACTGCTAGCATGCTAGTGCTAGCATGCTAGCAGTTAGCCCCCTCGTTTCGGCCAGTGATGTAGAAAATCCTGCAGATTTTGAACAGCTCACCCGGAGACTAAAGGCAGGTTACATTCAGAAATGTACTGTATGCGTGTGGAAGCACCAGAGACACAAAATAACACCCCAAATCCCAGAAAAAGTGATTTTTTTCATAATATGGGCACTTTAATATCCAGCAGAACCTACAGTAAAATGATTGTCTGTCTTAACCTGCCTGTAAATCAATGCAGTATAATTATGAATGATTGACAGCTTAGCCCAATCTTCTTGTTGTGACTGATGTAAATATTGTGCATCCAACAGCCTAATACAAAACCCAGAATTACAGTATACACTAATTGCAACCAAACAGATGTAAGAGCCACCACCCTCTATGCATTTAAGAATGTATCACATGCCTGATGCAAGTTTCAACTTATACAATTGATAAAATATATAAATAAGTAAAAAAAGAAATCAAATAAATATTCTTCTTGGGGCTAAAATAAATATACATTACCATTTGCTTTGTTTTATATTACATTCCATTTAATTCTAGGAAAACTCTGGACAAGACCTCTCATCTGTTCCATTAGGTATCATAAGTTGTCACACTGTTTTCCTTCCTGAAGATGTATTTGCATGAAGCTACCTTGAACCAATCCTGCTTTCCTCTGCTGCCCCTTTCTTATCTATAAACACTCACGTTATCGAAGTGAATGGAGCGATTGTTAGAAAATGTATATATTCTTGTGTTTCTCATTAAACCTTTAGAACATTGTGAACTGAACCCAGCTTCATGTCACTTTGTTCTCTGAGATCGTCACTGCTTTCAGAGTCAACTCACGGCGGTCAAACCAGCAGATGGCAGGATATGAACCACAAAACAATTGCGATTGGATTGTTTCATAACAAGTAGTGTAAAAACTGAAATGTAGCCTTCTGACACACTCATTCATATCAAAGTCTTACCTAGTTCACTCTTGGCTATTTTGACCCCATTTAGCCTAAACATTGATTTTCTTTTTCCTAAGAAGAGCTCATTCCTGGATTTATTCACTGCACCACCTTAAAAAACTGTATTTAAAGTATCTTAAGAGGTCATATGCATAGTAAATAAGAACATATTCTCCCTATAGCATGTTAATTTGATTAATTTAGCAAGCCTTGCCCCTTGCAGTGATTGAGGTGTTTACCTCAGTGCATATGTTTTATAAATCAGCAGAGGGAGAGCACCTGCTTAGTGTCCCATTCTTCCTTATTATGCTTGGCAGGGTGATGGAGCACATAGAGATAGATCAATACTCACCCTCACACACACAAAGACAAAAGCTCACTAATGTGGACACCGCACCAGCACGCACGTACACACAGAAAGCAAATGCACGTAAACAGTAATAAAGATGCACATGTAAACAAACAAACACATTTGCATGAAGGGTTGTGCCTGTTAGCCCATTTTCCAGGTTATGAGATGATTAGCATCCCATTAACAGTTTCCCTGCCCTGCACACCCCCTCCTTATGCCATAGGTGTCACGGGATGATAAAGCATCGTAATCGGGGGGCCATGAATCATCCTGTTCTTCAAATTAAACATGCTACGTCATAAACACATTATGGCAAACCTGCAGTTGGGTATAAATGTGTGTTCAGAAATATGTGTGAATGTGTGTGTTTGACTGAGTGCCTAGTGTCCCAGTTAAGTGTAATAAAGCACAGGGCTAAAATAATGTGATGAGTTTAATGAGCAGACCATCCATGCATTCAACTCCCTCAGTACCCCCGCCCTCCATACTCTATCTCCCTCCGTCTCTGGCTTGCAGTCTCTCTCTCTCTCTCTGTGTGTGTGTGTGTGTACGGGGAGCTTGGAGTTGGGCTGGGAGGTAATGTGAATCGACTGGAACGATTAATCTTGTTCAGGTAAGAGTGCATTGGGAGAAACAGGGAGGGCGACAGAAAGAAGAGGGATGGGTAGAGATGGTAGTTTAAATGTAAGCAGGGAAAAGAAAAGAAATGAATGTGAAGAGAGAGAAGCGGAAGACATATGGCTGGTAATTTCTCTTTTCTCACTCACTCCTGTCTGTATCTCTCTTCATAAGCGTAGTCCTCTTTTTTTGCACACTGATCCAATCATTTGTTGCGTCACCTTTCTTTGTTTCCTACTGCTCTTTCCCCCCCCTCACACTCTCCCACCTTTACCATGCTACTTCGTAATGTTTTCCTCTTACCTGCAGGCTCTATTCTACCCCTCCGTTCATCCTTTTATTCCCCATTACGTGTCCCCTCCTCTCTTGTTCAAAGGTCTGCAGTAATGCGTGGACCAACCAAATGCCAGACCTGAAATCATTTCACCTGCAGGACCTGCAAAAGGTAGGTAACACTTGTTGTTTGTTTTTTGTTTTTGTTTCAAGGACCATTTTCAATTAGTGTTCTTTAAACTCATTATTACCAGAACTAAATGTGTCTTGAAGACTTTCTTTGAAATTACAGCAATTGCTCAGAGCTCCAGAGGCAATGTAAAGATTCAGCCACCCTACATCTCTGCTGCATGAGTGATGGAGGATTTCCCAAACAATAAGGCTTAGCTTGAAAACAGAAAGTGACACACACTGGCCCACTTCATGTTTAACAAGATTCTGCAGGTTGAATGCATTTTGCTATTTAATCAAAACATGAGAGTATACTTACAGTTGGCAAGGTAAAGGTAATCCATATGTATCAATATCCCTGAGGTTAGTTGATGGAATGACAACAAAAGCTAAACTAAGAGCTAATAGTATTACTGGCTGTGGTACAGTGCTGGATCTGTGCTAATTTCTTCATTTGATTTCCCTTCTCAAATAGAGCAAGTAATTTGTTTAGGGGACCAGAATTTGCCCAATTTAGCTGGTAAGCTCCTTGGCAGCAATAATAGGGATAAACAGCTAGCAGAAACTGCACCCTAATCATACTGCGTCTGTTGAACTCTTACACACACACACACACACACACACACACACACACACACACACACACACACACCGTATTTTTCTTGTCCCTGCCCCGTCTTTATATTCCACCGTGATTATCTAGTTTAAAATGACAGCTTCATAAAGCGAAGTAGCTTGCCAACTAACCTGTTAGCCAAGTCAATTTACACACACACACACACACACACACACACACACACACACACACACACACACACACGATCCATTAGCTTTTTAGCTTATGCGGCCCAAACCAACATAGCATCAGTTTAATTGTAATGAACTAATGTTGTAGTGCTCCATTATGCAGACACCGTTATTCAAGAAATGGATAGGCTTCTTTTCCCCAAAGAAGACTTTAAGTGAGTTCAGGTTGGCCAACACATTTTTGGTATGTCACGTATGAGATCAGATAATATCATGAATTTAACAGAGCCAAGACTTTTACATGCAGGAGTACAAAACCAATATCTGAGCAAAGAGAGCGAGAACCTGAGAGAGAAAATGCAGAAAGGCATAAAAAGAGAAAGGGGATGTGAAAGAGAGTGATAAAGGCCATAGCACACATACACACCCCAAGAAAGAAAACAAAAACATGCATACACCGTTTGTATGACTTGTTTACACTCCTAAGAGGATCCCAAACATGTGTAGCTATATTTGCAGACAGATTTGTGCGAGTGTAAAAAGTTTATTTCATCACAAACTCTCCAAACAGTTCCATGGAGGGTCTCTCTTGGTCGCTCTGGACCTACAAAGTACACACACACACACACACCCACACACACATACCCACACAGCAGAGTGCTATTATACATGTTTCCCATGACAGAGATTTTCTGTTACAGCGACAAAACTTAAATCTACTTTTAAGAGCATACACACAGACACACACTCCATTCTGCCTCGCTTACACACATTTTTTGAAAATTGTAACCACTCCCTACACCCAGGGAGAGGTAATGTGTTATAGATTTTCAGTATTGAGGCAGTGTGCGGCTAACACATTTGTTTCCCAATAAGAGACGGTACATCTGAATGTGTGTTTATGTGTGTTTGTTTATCTGGGGGAAGGCCAACCCTCTTTCTCTATATTACCATATCTTATTAATAAACTAGATTCCTTGTTTCTTTCTTATTTCTTTGCTCTCCTTCCCCATCTTCCACCCTTTGGTTCCTCTTCCTTTTTTTAAGCTTTTCTCACCACCTCTTCTCATTCCTTCTCTCTACCTACATACATTCCAGTTAGGTTGTCTTATTTTCGGGATGTTACACACACCATTTGCACACAGAGAGAGACAACACAGCAATGATTTCCATTATTAACTAACAGTTTCACCTTCAGCTACGTGAGAAACGTGCCCAGCAGGAGGTTCACTTACAAATGCTGCATTTGTGTGGGCGGGATGGATGACACACAGGTTTGATTGACACATAGCCTCAAGATAGAAAAAGCCAAAGGACCTTTTCATGCTACATAGACCACTCTCAATGTTCCCACTTTTCATCCCCACGCTCGCTTGCTACTTTCAACAAATAATTAACAGTTTTTTTCCTCTTGCAGAGTTTCTTCCCCTCACTTTTCTCTCAACCGTCTGTTATTCATAGCCTTTTGTTATCTGACTGGATGCTCTCATTTACTCCTATCATGCTCTTGCTCTACAATGCACCTTTCCTTCCCTCTTGTAGCTCCCCCAACCCACCATCTCTCTGCTTTCCCTCCTACGCCAGGTTCACGACCGCACTGTTCCTTTTGAACGTTCTCTTTATCATCTGTTCATCGTTGCAACAATTGATGAGTAAGCTGCGATTTGCAGAGTCCCCAGTGGTACAACTCAAAGCTGCAGGGCTGAATGACAGCGTGTTGGCACTATTTGTGAAATTCAGTCATGCAAGCAGTTGATAACTAGTTGCCTACCTCTTTATTTAACTGGGCATGGCTGAATGGGAAGAGAGGTCTCATTTTCACAGCAGTGATACCAAGCAGAATTGTGGAGGAGGGAAGGTGTACACACATATGCATGAACAGAAACTCACTCGCTCAAACAAACACATAAATACAGACTTTTGGGAAGCACAGCTGTCACAGTCTTCTACTGACTCTATTAGGGGCACAGTACTTCAGATTAAAGAGGTGAGATTGCAGCCGAAACAAACTAACTAAATGGAGCTGGGATTTTAACTACATTGCTCCTCTCAAAACCCCCCTGAAGAAACCCTTGGCTCTTTGTGACATGGAGTTTGCGTGGATCGAAAACCTGTTTGAACTCTTGGTTAAACTTTGTAACTGTGTTTCCCTTAGCTTTCGTAACCCCAAAGGTAAGGGAAAATAGCTCTGTGTTGTTGGTTGTATTCATAAATATTCCATGAGAAATGTTCCTTATCTGCAGATCTCAGACTCTACTGTGCGACTTGTAGCATCTGCCTTTGTGTATTGGATTGTGCAGAGTTTTAATCTAAGACAAAAATAATTTGCTGAGGACAACTGATCAGCACCAGGGACAGTTCCACTCCAGCAAACAACTATAAATACTTAAAATGTAAAATGTTATCTGAAAGCGGACACATCTTCATGAAAACATGGTTTTAAAAGCTTTAGAAACAAATATTGGTAGTAGGATTGCCTATATTTTGACGGTTGCCCTATATACACATATTTACAATAAATGCTGGTCTCAAATGGAGATCTTGGGATTTGGGACCGAGTAACCTACAAAATGTTCTCTTTTTTCCTTTAGTATTAATGTTTGTGTGTGTGTAATAATAATAATAATAATATATATATATATACACACACACACACACACACATATATATATATATATATATATATATATATATATATATATATATATATACACATACACACACACACACACATATATATATATATATATACACACACACACACACACACACGCACACACACCTTAAAGATTATTAGGAACACCCTACTAAGACCGTGTTTGACCCCCTTTTGGTTCAGAACTGCCTTAATTCTTGGTGGCATTGATTCAACAAGGTGCTGGAAGCATTCTTTAGAAATGTTGGCCCATATTGATAGGATAGAATCTTGCAGTTGATGGAGATTTGTGGGATGCACATCCAGGGCCCAAAGATGTTCTATTTGGTTGAGATCTGGTGACTGTGGGGGCCATTTTAGTACAGTGAACTCATTGTCATGTTCAAGAAAACATTTTGAAATGATTCGAGGTTTGTGACATGGTGCATTATCCTGCTGGAAGTAGCCATCAGAGGATGGGTACATGGTGGTCATAAAGGGATGGACACGGTCAGAAACAATGCTCAGGTAGGCTGTGGCATTTAAACGATGCCCAATGGTACTAAGGGGCCTGAAGTGTGCAAAGAAAACATCCTCCACACCATTACACCACCACCACCACCAGCCTGCCCACTGGTAACAAGGCATGACGGTTCCATGTTCTCATTCTGTTTAGGGCAAATTCTGACTCTACCATCTGAATGTCTCAACGTAATCGAGACTCATCAGACCAGGCGACATTTTTCCAGTCTTCAACTGTCCAATTTTGGTGTGCTCGTGCAAATTGTAGCCTCATTTTTCTATTTTTAGTGGAGATGAGTGGTATCTGGTGGAGTCTTCTGCTGGTGTAGCCCATCCGCCTCAAGGTTGCATACCTCAGTTGTAACTGAGTGGTTATTTGAGTCAAAGTTGATCTTATATCAGCTGGAATCAGTAGGCCCATTCTCCTCTGACCTCTAGCATGAACAAGGCATTTTCGCCCACAGGACTGCAGCATTCTGGATGTTTTTCCTTTTTCAGACCATTCTTTGTAAACCCTAGAAATGGTTGTGCGTGAAAATCCCAGTAAGTGAGCAGATTGTGAAATACTCAGACCAGCCCGTCTGGCACCAACAACCATGCCACACTCAGTGTTGCTTAGATCCCCTTTCTTTCCATTTCTGACATTCAGTTTGGAGTTCAGAAGATTGTCTAGACCTGGACGACACCCCTAAATGCATTGAAGCAGCTGCCATGTGATTGGTTGATTAGATAAATGCATTAACCAGAAATCTTACAGGTGTTCCTAATAATCTTTAAGGTGTATGTGTGTGTGTGTGTGTGTGTGTGTGTGTGTGTGTGTGTGTGTGCGTGTGTGACTAAGCACTCTAAATCTGATTTACGACAAAGGAGAGACCTGAGTCTCCCCTGATTTGTTTACCTACTAACGTGCCTGGCCTGCCAACACACACAGACACACGTGTGCGTGCACACGCACAAATGCACAGTGTCACTGGTAAATTCCTTTCAGAAATAAGATTGATGCTCAAGTAAATTCATGCTGAGCCTCTCACTAAAGATTTCAGTCAATTTAGAAAGAAGCAGACTGTATGGCTCTTCTGAATACTCTCACACACACACACACACACACACACATAATCCATGTTCTCTATAATGGTGTGTGGTATGTAAAATAATACAACCTGTCACACTATGACCACTATGCCGTAATCTTTTGACCTTTAACCCTTCAACTTTTGAACTCGCCCACAGATCGATGATTAGAAATAGGCCATGTGACTTTTATTAGCCTCTCTCCTCCACATCTCAGCATGAGTCATGTTGAAGTTGACAACCCTGCAGCGAATACACACTAAGGCAAAGAGTGAAAATAAACCAGCATAGAGGAAACATGCTACACACACACACACACACACACACACACACACACACACACACACACACACAAGACATTGTGTTTAAAGCCATCTGTTACAGCCAGCAGGATGCAGAAGGCACTCCTGTGTTTGCAATAAAAGGCATTACTATATTTTCACAAGGTGTGTGTGTGTCATCACGCCATACAGGCACCACGTGTATTGTGGTTTCAGGCTATTTTTGAACTTGGCCATCACAGGTCACTCTTGACACCTGGCACATACCACAGTTTTCCTTCTAATCTGTCTCCGATTCTCACTGTGCTCGAAGGCATTCCCTCAGTGACACACATTACCACCTCAGAGTGGGGTATAGGCCCAGAGGATGGAGAAATAGGAAAGGAAGAGGACCTTTTCTGGAATTGATGAAAAAATTAATGATGAAGAGGAGGAAGGACAGCGGGGGATTTCAGGTGTTTTTTTGTGATTTCAAAAGGTGATTCCTGCTTTAATAGCTTCCTTAGATTGAATTATGGTAAAAACTGAAGGAAAAGATGGATTGGACAATAAGGCTGTTACTTTGTATGATACTCATATTAAGCGGATTCATAATGCTTGCCTGCAACAACAGAATGAGTTACAAACAATTTGCAAATGACACGATTTTTAATCCACTACTTGCTGATATATTTTAAGATATAGGCTTAACTTTCATTCCTCTTCATACTAGAAGTAGCACTAGATATTACACAGGTTTTTAGTTATTCAACTGCTGTTGTTGTGCCCTTAACACCCCCATTATACTGCCAGCTTGCATTTGAATGCCTGAATCCAAACTGATGCTCCTCCTTTGCTGAACTGCCACTCATACGGTGTTGTAAATCATTCTGGATATAAGCACCAGCTAAATTTCCCCTGCATGTATTATTGTTAAAAAGGTTGTGAAAAACTTTTTGAGCGGCTCCTGGATACTTGGGAGTTGTGTAGTCACTCTCGCAAATCTAAACTAAATCTGTACATTTACAATGGCTACATTAAACACTAGAGTTGAACTTTAGATTATTAGGATGAGGAAATCATCTAAACATGTAGAAACATTACAATATGTCCTTCATTTGAGGATGGACAAGTGAGAAAAGACAATACATAAGATACACAGGATTTAATCTTGTAATCCTTTGTGCAATCATCCAAGGACATTCACACAGAGAATCACAGTTCAAATGCCCAGGGAATGGTGTACTAACTGGGGACTACAGAGGACATCACAGAAAAACAAATAAATCCGCAGGACCACCAGAAAGGCAGCACCAGACACCTTATCTGAATGTTACAGTGTTGAGTGTCCGAGTCACACACTTGAGTCCTCGCATGCTGGGGTTATCAAGCTGGCACCTCCCTTAACAGATGTTTGGTTGAATTAGACCCAAGACACCTCCAGAAGGCTCAGTAGTGATTTTTAGCATCCCAGACCTTCGTTTCAACAGAATGGTCTGGGTAATTCAGGAAGATAAAAATATTAAAATTTCACTCAAAGACTTTGTCGGTCTTAAAATTTAATGTGGGTCCACGACGACTAATCATTACAATATTATGGACAAATTTGATCGTTTCAAAATGTACCTGGGAATATGACCTGCATGATTGTCTTAATGATGAGCGTAAAAACATTTATTAAAGTTAGCTGCAGTAAAAGATCTGAAAATGGTGACGAGGGGGCAATATCTTCACGCTAGAGCTGTAACAATTCCAAATTTATCTGTAAAATTAATTGTCTCAGAAATAATTGCAATTAACAATATAATTGTCTCTTTCAGTCAAATTTAAAAATATTTTTGTATGTATGACTTTTCCAAACAAATGAAAGTTTTCAATGAATCCCTGAATACATCTTTTGTTATATCGATGTTATGTGACTCCGATAATGGAATAACACAGGTACACAGAAGGAACTATGAAGTAAACCACGCCTCTTTATTATCATAAAACATTGTCATTTTTTCTTAAATGAAAATAAAACTGACAATTACCATCAACATTCAAACCCCTTAAGACCTTAGCTAATGTTAGCAAATAATTGTGGTTAAACTTAGAAACTGTGATTATAAAAAAAAAAAAAAAAAGGCACTTAGACAATTGTGTAATAATTGTTACAGGCCTGCTTCACACAGACTTCATCAATGTGGGAAAGTGTTGCTCTGCATCCTTCTGTTAACACCTTTATCTGTCTTATCACCGTTATTTCTGTCTCTTCAGATATACTGATGTATAGACAATTACAGATGTAATGAAGGAAAGATGTTCGTAGAAGATGAAAGAACGAGCAAGGAGCTTGACAGAAAGGCAATTTCTGCCTCAAGGGCAGGCTTATGTTTATAGTCGTCTTTTTATTGTGAATTTTTTATTCAAAATCAATGGGGAACGCAATTCTTCTAATGCTAGCGCTAGCTAGCTAGCTTGGTTGGTTACATTTTTCAAAACAAATCTAGTTGTAGTCTTGCAATTTGTGACCCTGCAAGAGCCTCAGTCTTTACATATTATTATCTTTAACGTTAGATGTGAGATGGTGTCAGACTTTAGTCTTTTCAAAGTCTGTTCAGAGTCTTCAAGTGTATGGTAGGCATAAGGCTACGTCCAGACTGCAGGCCTTAATGCTCAATTCCAATTTATTATTTTATATATATTTATTTTATTTTTTTTACTGTAATTTTTTTTTCTGCTAAATGCGGCCCGCATCAGACTCTGGTATGAACTGGGCACAGCCTGAAAGTGACCCACATGCGCAAAAGAGAAATACAACGTCATGCGTCACACGCAACACCCTGTTTAAATGCTCATCAAAATAAACCCCTGGATGTATATTAAGAGAACCAAGGAGTAACACAAATGATGAATTACAGCCATTATATCCATTATTATAGCTACAGGAACTCCGGAGAACCATGAGCCTGCAGTGCAGTGCAGCACGTTCATCATGCCTAGTATAATAGCTCTGGATTCGGCTATTAGTGCATGTTACAACTTTTAGAACAATGATTCAAATGAGGACTATTTAAGTGTTCGGACAGGTAAGTTGATGACCCCAGAAAACTATGTGCTGATATATATTAAGTATATATAAGTCTATGGGAAAGCGCAGAATTGTGATGATGGTCGCTCTAGAGTGACGTCAGAGTCGCAATAATTCCGATCTGACTGTCTAGACTAAGGTCGCTTTTCTTTCTTTTTTTTATCTGACCTGTAACTGATTTGGACCACATATGAAAGTGGCCCAGATCAGAACTAGAAAAGATCGGATGCCATGTTACTTGAGCTGTTCAAACTGTCATGAAACAAATCAGATATGAGCAAAAAAGACGGATTTGGGTCATTTTGGCCTGCAGTCTGAATGTAGCCTTAGTTATTACTTCAACCTAATTCATAATATTTATTTAAACGTAACCAAATTGCAAAAACAAATGTTATCCTGCCAATAGAATCAGAAAACGCTTCTCAGTGTTATTCTTGACTCGAGGGCACGGAAGAGAGAGAGAGAGAGAGAGAGAGAGAGAGAGAGAGAGAGAGAGAGAGAGAGAGGCAGACAGACAGACAGACAGATCTCAGAATGAGGACAGTCCATCTAATGCTAATGAAACTACAGACAATGTTTGTCCACATTGTGCCCAGATTTCTCTACACACTTCCACACATCCGATTACAACGTTGGCCAGGAGACCTCACCTCACGCGTGTGAGCTAATCGCGGAACTCAGGGACCTGAAAGTTAATGTGACTTGGCATAAAAAAGTGCAACCCTGGTCTGTGCCTCAGACAGAGAAAAATGAGAGAACACATTGTGGGAAAGAAATTAAAGTAGAGATATACCTGGAAGAGGAACAACAAAAAGGAAAAAGGAGCAAGTCAGAAGGGAGAGAGATGACTCACTGATCTTAGTCTGGATCAACGACAGTTCATTTCCAGGATAATCGTCAGAACATCCGGATCTCCCTCACCTTCTGCTCTTTGTGTTGCTGTTCTTAAACTCTGTTTGCTACGGGAAACCAACCAACAACATACACGCTGAAAACGACAAGTTTGGATCGTGCAATGAGGCAGGCCTGCTTGGTTTTTTAGGGGAATGATTGTAATGACTTACAAAGAGTATGTCTACGGCATTTACTATCTAACTGGGACGTTTCGGGAACGATTGGTGGGAATTTGTTATGGACAAAATACACTGGTAAGAGCAAATTGGGTTTAACCATGTATCCAGCTAATTCAAATAGCTCACGTTACTGTATTGTATGTATGTGGTGTTTTATTTTGCAGCGTGCAAATGTTCCACCAAAACAAGTTCCTTACCGAGACCATTTTGCAGAGCCACTGTCTCTGCGTCTGCCCAAAACGACTGAGATTGGTTTAAAGAAATGCAAACAACGCAAAGCGTATTTATCTCCTATCCTGAAATGTATGTGTGGAGGAGTCAGACCTTACTCCACAGCGCTGTGGAGTAAGGTCTGGCAATGCAAAACTACACTGATTGCCATTATGGGAGCGTGAATTTTAGCTTCACTAAAGGGACATTGGGAAAATTTAAATCAATATATATTATATTAGAGAGCATTTACCTTACTTAACTTTTTGACTACTTGGAATCATTTGGGGGATATGGATGGACTTTCCCCCTTTTAAATTATTGTTTCGCAGGTATACAAGCTAGTAGACAATTTTGACAATTTCACAGCTTGCACATGAATCAAGTCATTTCCATGACATGAATGGTTTTCTCTGACGGTGTGCCAGGTGACATGACCAAGATGCATCATTACAGTCAATTCTAAACCTTAATTTTTGTCTTACGTTAACTTCCTATTGGCCAAATCCATTTTAAATTGATATAAAATGCAATCTATTCACATTGCTATAAATTCACCAGCTCAGTAAGTAATACATATCTAGTCTCAGGCGTCACAGCCCAGCTCAGCAGAAACCTTTCCCTACCATTTTCAAAAATAGCACTGTGACTGCTATCATCCCCAAGAGACCAGTGAAACCTATCAAAATACATCAGAGTTAAAATGCTTCAAGTGTCCAAACGGTTTAATGTCTAGGCAGGGCGTCAGTAGGCCATGCCAATGTTGCCTCTCAGTCAGAGCCAGAATGGTGGAGATGAGAGATGGTGCTCGACTGCAGTTTCACTAAATGATTGAATTTTGAAGGCAGAGTGGTGACACTGTGGAGAGGGATGGCGCCGGCACAGCATCAGTCTTAGTGCAGATGACAGAGTGGACGCTTGGTAAACAGCGAGAGTGGGGGACATATTGTGGGGGGTGTAAAGGATAGAGGAAGTTGTGAAGGGAAGTAGATGCAGGCGATAGATAGAAGGTAGGAAAGAAGGGGATATGAAATCAGAAATGAAGGAAGCAAGGAAATAAGGATAGATTGAAGGGATACGGTGAAAAACTAGTGGATGAAGAGTTTAATAAAGAAAGGATGAATAGGAGAGAAATGAAGTGAGGGAAATTGGTTCGGAGAATAGAAGGAAAGAGTGAAGAAAAGTGTAAGAACACATATGGGCACCGAGCATAACATTTGTCACAATCTCAGTCGTCAAAAGCTCCCTCTACTCTCAATGTAGCTGTGGCTGGGGTGGAATGGGAGTGGATACAAGCTGCAGAGCATGTCCTTAAAGTTGCGGTGGAGGCAAATGTAATATTGATATACTCAGGCCATCTGGGGACATCAAAGGACAAAAAGGAAGTGGAACGAGAAAGAAAAATTCTACTGTACTACTAAACTACTGTTACTTGTTACTTCTTTAAATGGTGGGCTTATATCATATATGGGTCATTTCAAAGTCCAATATGTAATATATTCACTGTATTAAATAAAAAAATTACCATGCATTATATTACGTTTACATTACGCAAGTAAACTGTTATTTTGTCTTGTGTTCTGAATGAAAAAAAAAAAAAAAAAAAAAAAAAGGTATTAAGGAGAATTTCACAGTTCTAGGTGTTTTCACTGTTGATTTCTTTATCTTTTTCACTGTTTGAGCATCTTTCCAAAAGTCAATGAGTAATTGTGTTAAATAATCGTGATTTTAATATTGACTAAAATAATCATAAAATTGTGATTTTTTTTTTCCATAATCAAGCAGCCCTACCATGAAGGAGAAGTCTGAGGTGCTCAGAGTCATTTAAAGTTTGAACATCTACATTTTCATGGCAACTGATTAAACTCAATCTGCTGAAGAGGACGTGTGATATGGTTAAAAGCTCAAGAACATGTGAGTGAATGGAACTTGAGTTGAGATTGTTTTATCAACTATAGAGTAGATGTTTCCTCTGTTAAGCAGTTTACCAGGTAATTTAAAATGTATGTTTTGGAGGGAAGTCTGTTCTGCCTGCATTCTCCCCCCAATTTACTTTTCCTTCTTTCCTACATTTCCATCAGACATTGTTTCCTCCATTCTCTGCATCTGTTTTTTCATTTGTTGCTGCTCTGATTCTTTCCATCCTTCCTTCTCCTATTGTTTTCCCCTTTAGCCGCACCTCTGAGTGTGTACCTATTGTCAAGTCCACACCGTACAACAACCTGACATCGCTTATGCAGTTATCCATGCAAAGAAAATCCTATTGCCTCCACAAGCATTTGTCCCACAGTGCTCAGTTCCGTATATAGCAGCAAACCCAGATAGCAGCAATCTTCTGAAAGCCCTGGGTTCCCCCTCCACCTCTCTAATCCACAATCTGTCAATAATAGGCTGATGTCTGACAAGATGTGGTGGAGAGGAATAGGAAACCCATTGAAATGTTACAAAAGGTTTGATGTGCAATGTCAGGTACTCCCCTCCTTAAACATGACACCCTCTTCAAGCTCGGACAGCTGAGCGGAGAAATGCAATCTCTTATCTTGTCAGTCTTATTGCGGGGGGGGGGGAGGGCTTAAAGAGAGAGAGAGAGCGAGAGAGAGAGAAAGGGGGGGCTGACAGAGGAGGAACAGAGTGTGACTAGAGGTAAAGTATAAGAAAGGTGTACGGCGAGAGGAGAAAGATGGGAAGGTAAGGAGGACGGCGACAGCAGGAGAGATGGAGCAGAGAAAGATGGAGGGTGCAGGAAGTTAAGAGGTTTTGTAAATCTGTCAGGAGTCGTAATCCCATTCTACACAGTTCAGTGTAAAAATCTAAAGTGCTAGAGCACAGAGAGAGAAGGAAGCAGGAATAGATGATACATAACATAGAAGGAAGAGAGGGGAAAGGAGAGGAGCTGTAGGTTTGAGGGAGGTGAGGGCATTGAATGAGGGGTGATATGGACTGAGAGGGGGGGGGGGGGGGGGTGAGGAAGAGAAAGCGAGAGTTCAATACACACAGATTTTTCTCTCTGGCCATCTTGTAGCGAGAGCTCCTCATCAAAAGCGAGACCAAGCTTGCATCGTGTAAAAAAAAGATAACAGCAAATTTAATCCCAAACCGTACTGCATCTCATAACTCATAATGTGCTACACATTCAGCCAGTATCAGCGCAGGCCTGGCTGCTGCCGCTGCTACTCCAGGTCTAGATCCAAAATGGGAAACAGGCAAGAAAAGCAATATGTTTTAATGAGCCCGGTTCCCACAGAGAGAGACTAAATTTCTCTGAGTCCCAGGCTGAAAATATATATACGAATCCCTGCTAACAACCCTCGCCTGACACTTGTATTGCATGGAGGCCTAAAAATTTACATGCTAAGCAAACTTACACACATACAGACACACACACCCGCCCTATGCTACTTCCTGCTCAGCATTTCCCTGGGAAGAGGAGCTGGCTGCAGCGAGAACATAAAGCCCTTGGCAGGCAGCTCAGAATGATGTAGGGCCTTGTAATGAATTTGATTTCATCCTGCCATTTCAGGCAATAAACATACAAGTTTAAGATGCATGGGGTTGTAAATTTCAACCGAGACTCTTTTCAGCTGGGCGTGTGAATATTGGTTAGTGAGTGGTGTGACATGATTGCAGCAGAAAGGTTGGACAAGAGGATTTGTCTGCGTGAGTCTGTGCATGTGTGTGTCAAGTAGCTAAGTAATGCGGTTTTGCTGCAGCACGTCCTTTAAGGATACACACGCTACAGCACATCAACGCAAGGCAATACATATTTAATAATGTAACTATTTCATTTCAACATTGGTAGCTATTCACAATACGTAAACTTTATAAATAAGTTCAAAAACAAGTTAAGTGCAGTTTTTTTAATGGGAGAAAGTACAGTAGAAATGTAAGTGAAGTGAAAATGAGGATAAAAGACAATCAAGTGGAGGAGAAGAGGGGTGAATTGAACAGTGGCACCGAGGCCAGCATGTCTCATCAATTATGAAATCAGCAGTGCTATTCTTGGTAGTCATACAGTTGACGGGAAGATTTTCCAATCAAATACAAGCTGCTTTGTAAAATTAAAAAAAGCCTTTTAATGTAGCATTTTATAACATGGGTGGAAATCCAAGCATCCATAAATAATTCACAAGCAGCAGTTGCACTAAGCCACACTGTTATGACTCTGATGCAAAAGTACTGCATATTAGTCTCACTGCACTGCACACATTTCTTTTTAATATGGTAAATAAACATAAAACAAAAGCACAGACTAAATTGCTGTTGATCCCTGGTCTTGGCAGACTATTATAGCCAGTATGAAAGCCCAGATGCTGTATAGTATCTTTTACAGATTTAGGTGAGTTTTAACATGAGCAAAAGTCTAAATATGATGCTGTTGTATGTGTAGGTTTGAGGATCATACTTCAAAATCAATTGGAGACAAACATCAACTATATATTGCTACACACAGACCTACACATACATTTTCATACCACAAAGTACTGTTAAAGGTCCAATGGCATGAAAATTTCACTTTATGAGGTTTTTTAACATTAATATGAGTTCCCCCAGCCTGCCTATGGTCCCCAATTGGCTTGAAATGGTGATAGGTGTAAACCGAGCCCTGGGTATCCGGCTCTGCCTTTGAGAAAATGCTCAGATGGGCCGATCTGGAATCTTGCTCCTTATGAGGTCATAACAAGCAAGGTTACCTCCCCTTTCTCTGCTTTGCCCGCCCAGAGAATTTGGCCAACCCATGAGAGAGAGACATCATGGCTTTCAAAAGAGAAAAGTGGCAGTTGGTCAAGGCAAAATAGTCAGAGGAAGGAACTTGTTTTGGTGTAACATTTGCACCCCACAAAAGAAAACGTCACATAAAATTTTAAATTAAGTGAACAGGTGAACTGTACAATACAGTACAAGAGCTATTTAAACTATAGCTGGATAAATGTAATTTGCTCTTACCAGTGTATCGCCGTGTTTTCTTAGTCCACAGCAATCCCCGCCAATCGTTCCCAAAACGTCCTACTTCGATAGTAAATGCAGTAAACATGTTCTTTGTAAATCTTTACAATCATTCACCGAAAAAGAACCAAGCAGGTCTACCTTAAAAGGAGAATTCCGGTGGATTTCAACCAGTAGCTCTGTTGTTTGTAAATCAGGACTACTGTCAGTAGCAAGAAAAACGAAAACAAACGGTGCCGCCTACACCGAGTTATCCTCCTGCTAGATTTTGCACCCAACAGTCTTAAACAAGGCTTAAACAGGGCAAGTTTTAAACGTGTTTTTAGCCTCTAAACATGTTCGAAATGCCATTACTTGCTGCTTAGCCATGTGCAGTTATTCCTTACGAGGGAACACAGCAAATTTGACGGCAGTAGATATGACAGAAAGGCATAAAAGTTGTGTTAATCCTTACCTCTGTTTATGTACTGCTTTCCGGTCAAGTCCTCAACAATCGAGTGCCGATCTCATATAATCCAATAATCCAAAATGTATTTTTTCCACAAAAAAACGATTTGCCGAGGTCCTGTCCATAGTAATGAGCATGTATCAACAGGCTGTAACCTGACACCGCAGTGAAGCAGAGCTGACCTGCAGTTCAAGAGTTCAGGAGCTCATTTGCATAGGTAACCTAGCAACGGCGGAGCCTGCCTGTCGGCAGAAGCAACTCACAGATGGAGCTTGGAGTTAGATCAGGACTAATATGAGAAAATGGTTCGAGTTTGTGCCTTTCCAAAATTACGGCAACCAAATGAAGAGATATTTGAGCTTGAACTTTCACCGTCTACAACCTCCGCAGCGGGGAGATTTTACAGTTATGGCTGGTTGCACTTCAGCTCCCTTGATAACGTTAGCTACATGAGAGAGATTACCATGTTTGTAGCGAACATTGACTTCACCGAAAAGAGCGTCAAGTCCCGGTATCTGAAGGAAAATGCCATTCCTAAAGCGAAAAGATGAGCCAGAGACAAATTGGAGGTAACGTCTTTATGATTTATACTTTCCAAGGCTATTGTAATTCTCACTTTTTTTTCTGTGAAGAAATGTTTCACGGTGTTGGTGGATTCTTGAAAAAAAAAAAACACTAAACGTTGTAACTCCCGTTACTGAGACCAGTGTATGATATTACCGACATGTAATTAGTAATGAGTTATATTACTGCGTTACAGCAAAAATGTATATATTACTGTAATTGCCTTACACCCAACACTGATTATGATAGATGCATCCTCAATGTTACTGTTTTGGCCATTGAGTCTGACTACAATGCTCTTTCTCCTTCTTACTTATTTAGGGGACACCATCCAGTGACATAGAGACAGAATTAGCTGCAGTGCCACAGTCAACTCCCAAGAAGGCGTCCAGCTGGTCATCCAGCCAGTTTCAAAATAGTTATTTCAAGTCCACAGAAGAAAAAAGCCCTTACCCCGTCATGGACAGAGAAGAAGGCGATTGCTTTGTAACATAGCCCCAGTTCCTCTGCTGGATAAGAGTGAACTGGTTGCTCAAGCCAGGTCACATTATAAGAGCATGTTCTAGGCCTAGGAAAAGAGTACTGAACTATTTTTTCTTTGTACACTTCAGACTATGCTGCAGCATGATTATGTATAAAACCACACACTGTACTGTACATACTTTACATTAATTGTGTCTAGATTGTGATATTGTTATTTCCTTTTTGTTGAAGTAAAGACACAAAAGTGACAAGCTTTGGTTATTTCACTAAAGAAGTGAGGCATTTATTTATAATAAATAATAATACATTTCATTTATAGAGGGCTTTTCATCATACTCAAAGACACTTTACAGTAAAAACCAGCACATATATCACATTAAAAACAGATAAGCAATAAAACCAACACATACAAAAAGCATATTTAGAAGCAATTTTAAAAACAATAAAAACAGTAACTATCAGGTGAGAAATGTAAGATTATTGTATATGGAAAGCTAATCTGAAGAGGTGTGTTTTGATTAGTGTTTTGAATGTGTATACAACTAAAAACAAATGTACCTAAGCTAGACAGAGTCACGAAAGCCTGTTGTACTCACTCTTTAGACAGCTGGCCATCAGGTCTGTCCGGTTAGATCATCCTTATAGATCAGATGGGGAAACCTCTCAGTATGGGCGAAACAATGTCCGTTGACCCGTCCAGACCAGGCTGTATCCTTACAGCACAGGCTTTCTTCCTCGGTGGTCATTGCGATACAGTATCCACACGAGCACCACCATGTACCCGCATCAAGTGCAACCAGCCATAACGGTAAAATCTCCCCGCTGCGGAGGTTGTAGACGGTGAAAGCTCAAGCTCAAATATCTCTTCATTTGGTTGCCGCAATTTAGAAAGGCACAAACTCGAACCATTTTCTCATATTAGTCCTGATCTAACTCCAAGCTCCGTCGGTCAGCTCTGTGAGCTCCTCCCTGCTTCTGCCGACAGGCAGGCTCCGCCGTTGCTAGGTTACCTATGCAAATGAGCTCCTGAACTCTTGAACTGCAGGTCAGCTCTGCTTCACTGCGGTGTCAGGTTACAGCCTGTTGATACATGCTCATTACTATGGACAGGACCTCGGCAAATCGTTTTTTTTGTGGAAAAAATACATTTTGGATTATTGGATTGTATGAGATCGGCACTCGATTGTTGAGGACTTGACCGGAAAGCAGTACATAAACAGAGGTAAGGATTAACACAACTTTTATGCCTTTCTGTCAAACTGTCACGTTTGTTTTCGTTTTTCTCGCTACTGACAGTAGTCCTGATTTACAAACAACAGAGCTACGGGTTGAAATCGACCGGAATTCTCCTTTAAAGCACAGTTAAAATTTTTGCCACAACTTGCCATTTTCAGTGTGTAATGTTAGCTTGCTAGCTCCAAGGTTGTTCTTGTTGTTTAATGAGCAAAGGGATTTTGAAAGACAGAAAGCAGCAGGGGCAACGTACCTCCGTTGATCCAGACTACCAGCCAGCTAACACACACAAGTTGGTGTTATGACATGCTAAGATAAGGATTTATTACTTCAGCTCTACCAAATATCACTGTAAGCTGCTCTATCAACTTTAACTGACTGGAACACAGAGTTCATTGATGCATTGAGGTTAATGTGCGTCTGTTCATCGAATTGTAATTGTCAATAAGTAGGAATGTGCATGTGGATCTGTGAGCTTCTCTGTGCAGCTTTAAACGTGTGTGTTTCTCTACAGTGTTTGTCATTGCTAATGCTTTTTTAATTTGTCACCGCCTGGGGTTCTTCCTGTCTGCTGTCAATGGCTATCTTTTAACGCCTCGCTCTGTGTCCCTATAAACAAATACACTTACATGCAATCACACACACACACACACACATAAATAAAGGGGTAGTTGGCACTGACCACATAATCAAAACTGTATATAAACACTAAAACATAAAAATAATTGCCTATCACACAGCAGCATGCAAACTTGAATATGCACATTCCCATGCACAAAAGCAACAGCACAGACAGACACATTCAAAATGACAAATCACCCACCCAGACAGAGCAAGCTAAACCCAAAGAGGAACTTGACTATGTAATTTCGGCTGAATAGCAGCAAGCCTCTGTGGTATAATGGCCACAATCCGGCTGAAGGCTGTTTCATTTCAGTATCAAAGTGGCTGTAATGAAGGCTGAATGATACTGGGGAAGGGCACAATTGCTCGGAGATTGCTTCTAATTAATGTAGCTGATGTTAGAAACATGAATTAGATCTTTCTAAGCTGAGCAATAAATGTAATTAAGTTCATTCACTGATACATACTCTGTTTTCTTGCCTTTTACTTTCCTCTTTTGCATGCTTTAGTTTTGTGTCGTCTCTCATATTTCTGTCATCTATCCTCACGTATCTCCCCACTCTTACACATATTACTATCTGTCTTTTTGTGAGGATTTGAATATTCCACTTATTTTCTCTCTCTAGTTCAATCTGTACTTGTCTGTCTATTAGTCTACATGGCTCTTTGATGAGCCTAACTATCTACCTGTCTCTGTGTCTTTGCTTCTGGTGAGGATGTCAGTCCGTCTGTTTCCCTCCCTCTTGTCTCCTCTTGCCTTTAGAAAATAAAAGCTGAGCCTCTTTGACACCAACCGGATTACCTGAGCAGACGGGATTCTCTCACCTTTGTTCTCCGCAGTGGCAACAGTCCACATTAACATTCCAAAAGAAGGGGAGAAAGCCCTCCGATTGGTGAACTGGGGTTTGGGTAAAAGCTAACACAAATTAATCATGCCTGGCCGGACCACGATTCAATTCGGCGGGCAATTATGGTCAGGAGGTGCTGTCCACATTACTGCATATGCATGCAATGTGCATGCTTGCGCGTGTGTGTAAATTAAACTACTAAAAGAGTCTAAAAGCACCACTTGAAAAATTACTTTGACTGGTCCAACATTGTTTTGACTATAGTAGCAAATGGTAAATGAAGTGCATTTATACAGCAGTTTTTAATCTGAAAAGAACACAGCACTTTACATAACTGGTCCCACATACACAACGATGACAGCAGAGCTGCCATGCAAGGCGCTACCCTGCTCATTGGGAACAATTTGAGGTTCAGAGTCTTGTTCAAGGACATTTCGACGCGTAGATCGAACTACTGTAACAACGCTACAATTTACAACCTGCTCGACCACCTGAACAACAGCTGCCCCAAAAAGTGAAAAAAGTGATATGCTTTTTTTAAGCACATTGTACAGTAACGGTCCTTATTTCAGCAGCAACGTACTATGACAAAGCATTAATTAACACCTTGCAGGAAAAAATGCCAACTTTAACCAAAGGCAAAGAAAGTAATGTGTTTCTGTTTATAAAACGTTGTTCAATAGCTTTGCAGATAGCTGACTTTACAATAGTTAACTAGGTGTTAGGATGGGAATACTTAGTTAAAGGAACACTGACATTTTGGGAAATAGGGTTAGCTGTGTTGCAGAGAGTTAGATGTGGGGAAATCGATCAGATTTGACTATTTCTTGACTGGCAGCAATGACATCCTAAGGTCTCTGCTGGTTGCCTGGAAAGCTAACAATGATAACATTCCAGGAAGTTACTCGGTGCAGCCAAGAAATAGTCCAGCACGCAATCACCCATATAACTACAACTCGCCACTGTATACACTTTTTTTTTTGGAAAAGATATAGCATGTTAATTTAATAAGGCATTTTAGAAACAAAATTGTTTAGTCATCACTTCATATGTTGTTCACCCATATAGCTTACTCCTGTTCATTGAAACGCCTTGTGGACATTTGCTGGCATTAGTGCCATCCAAGCCATTAGTATATTCATGCATTAGCAGGTAGCACTTCTTCACTTTCTTGGCAGGGCAGCAAACTGGTACCAAAGCAAACTGGCTCGCGGTGCACAGGAAAGTGATAAACATTTTCACATCTATTGTTCAAAATGCAAACATTTGCTTAAATGTTTTATTTTTTTGCAAGGCTCAATACACATTTTGTGGCTTTACCATTAAAAAAAGGTATGCCCATTTGGGGTATATTTGTATTTGGAAATGAGGCTGCTTAGGTCGTCCCATCATTTGGCAATATGTGGCATCTGCCTTATTGCACATTATATAGGGGACTACATCATTTTAACCTATGGCATCATAGGGGAAAACACATATTCCTAAATGATTGCAGTCATTAGTAATGTATATGTACATATTGGGATGGGACATGAGCATTTCTATCATCATAGGCAGACTGTGTGCTACAGTGAAAAATATAGGGTATTTCAGATTAATTTTATTTAAAACAGGGACAATGCACAAGTTAACATTAACCTTGTATAAGAACAAGGAGAGATGCATTGCGCCAGGTTGTAGCACAAGTGCCATTTTCCGCCCGTAGTCCCTTAACAGGTCATTAACAAAATGCCATGCAAGTGAAATACAAAACATTAAAATATACAATTTTACAACAATTGTTCCCCCTTCCTAAAACCAACCCCTCCCCCCCACACCAACAAAGCTATGCACTCAAAATCCTTATATCTCCCAACACACACACACACACACACACACACACACACACACACACACACACACACACACACACACACACACACACACACACACACACACACACACACACACACACACACACACACACACACCTTTCATTGGCCCGCTGAGGCTGAAGCACACACACACCTCATAAATGTGTGCAATTTCGTTGTGACTAAATGAGATGTGTGGGGAGAGTATTCCACTGACTTATGGCCACAAAAGAAAAGGATGATTTCCCAAATGAAGTTTTGCGATTGGGAATATTGCACTCTCCTCTAGTGGCTGACCGAGTATCTCTTTTTTTTCTCTGAGTTGAGCGTAATACATTTTTTTTTTTAGAGGAGGAGCGACAGCATTATGAATGATTTTAAAAAGTAAGCAAACATTCGAATGCATTATCAAATTTTCTAAATTTAAAATATTATACTTAGTGATTATTTTGCAATGGTGATATTGACGTGTTTTTTTATCATGGATCTTAAGGGCTGTTTTATATAATTATTCAAGTGGTCTTAAGGCTGTCTTACCTGCTTGAGACCAACTTGTCATGCAATACAAAAAAAGTGGAACAATCATTGCACTTAAGTAGGTATTTGATGCCTCAATGGTAAGAGAGTTTCTTATATGTCTGAAATTTATAAGGTTAAATTTCAGTGTACTACTCAGTTTTTTAACATGTTTTTTGAAGGTAAGAGTTGGTTCCAGGGTGACACCCAAATATTTGAATTTGTCCACATTTTTAATTGTATGCCCATTTACTAAGACCTCAGGACATTCCTTAAGTTTGCATCTATTTTTAAAAAACATGGTTACCGTCTTTTCAGTATTCAAAGTAAGACATGAGTTATGTAACCAATCAACAACCATAGGCATAACATTCGTTAATTTTAAAGCAACCTCTGTGGCATTCTTCCCATGAGTGTACAGCACAGTATCATCTGCATACATTATTAAATCAATATCATTACATACTAGTGGAAGGTCATTTATATATGTACTAAAAAGAAGCGGTCTAAGATTGACCCTTGCGGGACCCCCATGGTACATCTTTTCAGTGGGGATAATGTATTGTTCATCCGCACGCACTGATGACGTCCACTCAGGTAAGATTTGAACCAGTTTTGTGTGCTTATTGAAAGATTGTAGTTTGCAAATTTGCTTAGTATCTCATGATTAACCGTATCAAAAGCCTTGCTTAAATCAAGAAAAACTTCTCCCACCACTCCACCTTGATCTAAATTTGTTTTAATTTGTTCAAGGAAGTAGCAGCACGCTGTTTCAGTTGAGTGTTTTTTCCTGAATCCAAATTGCATAGGGTGTAAAAAGGCCTTAGAGTCAAGGTGAGCAATTAGTTGTTCTGCTACAACCTTTTCATAGTAGAGCAAGAAAAGAAGTAATTTGGTGCTATTGAATTACATCATATCCTTTCATAATTACTTAATTATTTATTATTATTATTATTATTATTATTATTATTATTATTATTATTATTATTATTAATAATTATAATGAATACAGTTTATAACTTCCATTACTTGTTTACTGCCATGGATGGTAGTTTATATGTACAGTATATGGCAGCAGAGCTAACATATAAAGTCAAATACAGTGAAAACCAATTCATTATTTTTTAAGCAATTGTGTGTATTGTTGTGTTTTATGCATGAGCAGAGCTTGTTCTAAAATCACATCCTGCTTAGTAAAAGAGCTGCTGGCTCTCCCAGGTGTGCCCTCAGTTTTCCACCACAATAGAAAAAGTCAGGGTTGAGGTAATTTTGATTGATGGCATAAATCATTTCCTTGATTACAACTTTATATTTAGCTAGCAAGACACAACACTGACAATCACAACAACAATGCTCTCAGAATAGACAGCACAAACACCACGTTCAAATCACATCTTAAAATATGACAGGTCCGCTTTGCAACAGTGAATGTGAAAATGTGGAGAATACATGTGTTTCTGTTAAACCGTCAGATAAATAAATCACATCAGTGACCCCACAGATCATGTCAATGAATCATCACAAGACTGTAAAAAGCTAAACATATCAAATTAAACTAAATGGCACAGTTCCTTATATGGCACCGTCACACCACAAGAGACACAGTAAGATACAAGTACAACACACAAAAAGGGATGAGACTCCTAAGACAATGGAAATTATATTTTGTTTAACTGATTTAAGGCAATAATCAGACAACTCACTTTTACTGGTTAAAGAAACATGAGATCATGTGGAATTTAACATCTTCCCTCATCTTCAACTCTCTGCAATATCTATATACAAAAATATAAAGTGATGTCTTCACCTGCAGAAACAATGATTTGTTTCTGTTTTTTATGATTTCTTCAAAGCATCCACCCATTCTGTACTCTTATCTGTTTCTATCTGAAGTCTTTTAATCTGCAGGCAGCACATGCCACCATTGTTATTTTACTGGTTAGGTGACCAACTAAAAGGTCATGTTTTTGGATTTGTACATATCTGCAAAGCAAATCAAACTAAAAACGGACTCTGAGAACGCAGACCGCCAAGGCCATGCCCTATCTCGCAATGCTAACAAATGTATACCCACGCCTTGATTCGGCTCTGCTCCAAAATGTTATGAGTTTTTCCCTGGCCCATGCTACACCCTTCCACAGAGTTTCGTGAAAATCAGGTTAGTAGTTTTTCGTAACCCTGCACACATCCTGTCTTTTTTTAAGACATAATTTCCAAAATCCAAACTTTTTTTCAAACAATAACTTAGTTTTACCTGTTAACGCCTGAGGGTTTGTCAGAATTGAGTTTTCCAGACCAATTTGCAAGCTAAGAAAAAATCATGAGGAGTATGTGATAGCCAATGTTTACTTGATTCACTTAAACTTACCATTTCAATCCAAATTATCAATAAAAAGTCCACAAAACGGTAAGTGAAAAGCAATAGGATACCCTTAATATGGCAAACTAAATCTGTTAATAACTATATATCTAATCTATATTTGTGAATACTATCATTACAGCAGTGATAAAGCAATATTACAGTATATTGTAAAATGTGATAAACACTTTAATCAAAATGCTACAGATTTAATGCAGAGATGATAAAATTGTGTAGTCAGACATCGGAAGTGAGATCAGACCCAATCCCACGTTTGGAATGCAGGTGAAAGGTGCTATCAAGTTATGAAAACAGAAAGTTTGCTGATCATATATGTGAGGAAAAGGAGAACATGTCACCATGTTACAACGTAACAATGCATTATTAAACATTTACAAGTAACCTCTATGGGAAAATGACAAAAACAGTTACATTAAATATTGCAGTTTTTCCCTTTTTCCCCACTGTTTTTGATTTGAGAAAGTGCCAAGTTACTGGTTTCCGATCGCAAAGAATTAAGTCAGGTATTATATAAGCTGTGCCTGTGACAGCATGCTCCTTGTGGACTGCAAGGGCCAGATTTTTTATTGATGAAGCCATAAACCACCTTTAGCTAATCTACATGTGTACTGAAATATAGCATGTGTAGAAGAGCTGGTTTAGGTTGTCATGGTACGCACTTCTTTCACACAAACAGATGCAGACATACAGTGCATGCACTCAGGCAGACACAAACAAGTAAATAAAGTTCACACTGGTCACTTACATAAAAACACAAGGTGACCTTAGAAAAAGTGGACGCAACCAGACCTACAGAAAGAAATTCGCAATCATCAGAGGTTCACAGCAAAGAATTATGGGATAAAAAAATGCAGGCTCTAAGGGAGGTATGTTAGGCTGATGGATAGAGAGAAGGGGGAGGGGAGAAAGGGGGGGGGACAGGCCGAATTGCGGCACAGTCGTAAGTGTGAATGACACTGCAGACAGCTGTGAAGAGCCAGATAAGAAAGAAGCGAGGGAATGACAACGGATGGAAAGTGACGGAGAGAGGAAGAGAGTGACAGAGTTTGATAGAAAGGGGATCATAAAGAAGTAGATAGAATGGGATGAGAAAATATGAGAGGAGACGGGAACGATGAGGAGAAAGACAATCGGGGCCGTAAAAGGGGTGTGTACTGTATGGAGGAAATATTTATTCATAATTCAAATTGAAAGTCCAAAGAGAAATTGAAAGTCCAAAGGGAAAACAAAGCAAGATCAAATTAAAAATATTATTATTATTTTTTAAATTTTCCATTTGGCTTTGGCTTTTGAATTTAATATTTGGCTTTTGAATTTCAATTTATCATTGGCTTTTAATTTTCATTTAATATTTGGCTTTTGAATTTCAATTTAACATTGGATTTTAATTTTCATTTGGCTTTTGAATTTCAATTTAACATTGGATTTTAATTTTCATTTAATATTTGGCTTTTGAATTTCAATTTAACATTGGATTTTAATTTTCATTTGGCTTTTGAATTTCAATTTAACATTGGATTTTAATTTTCATTTAATATTTGGCTTTTCAATTTCAATTTAACATTGGATTTTAATTTTCATTTAACATTTGGCTTTTGAATTTCCATTTAACATTGCCTTTTCATTTGGACTTGACACATGTCAATGTAAATGAGGATGCGTGGCCCAAAGGCTGGTGGGAGGGTCTGAAACCAAAGGGGTGCAGAGGCACCTTATGAGCAGCAGGGGGAGCTTACTGCTGAGGAGCACACTGTTAAGCATCTGTCTGCAGATTCACCACTAGGCTGGGTCTTGTTTCACATGATAGAAAATGATGATGTAAACTAAACACAAACGACATTTCATGCAACAACCGTGAAGTTTTCATGTAGTTACTATAATTGGGCCCGTGTTAGTGAGGACTAGATTAGGACTGGATTTAAAACTGATTCTGGTTCCCAACTTCGCCCCAGGTGTGTCTGTTTAAAACACGACTCAGACAACTTCTCTCTTTTGATGTTATATTTAATTAAGCAACAGTAGAAACATGGGTGTGGGTAGCTCTGCTTACGTGTGTTTGTGGTCAAATTTCGAGGACGCACACACACACAATCTCAACAGGATAGTCATCGTCCGAACTGCAACCTCTCCTTTTTCTTTGTCTCATTTTTTTCTCCGGGTGGTGCGCACGGTGTGAGGTGCGTGTCCGCGCGGTTATAAAAAAGCAATCGATTCTATGGGCTATCTAGATTGGGAGTTTGCCGTATTAGCAGCAGCAAACAACTGGAAACTTTTTACAATTTTCATCTGCTATTCCACCACTAAATTCACTATTGAGACTTTTTTATGCGATAAATTAACTGTGTAGAGTTTGAATATGGGCAGTTTTACAAACGTTGATGGCCAACTGCACACTTTCTCCGATGTTGTCAGAAGCTTCAGTCTGACGGGACAGCCAGCTGGTGGCGGCCGGGATGTCCTCCCTGCTGGCCGGCCAGAGATGCTCACAGACACCGCTGTTAGCTGGAAGTCTGAAAAAGTAGCCTACACGGGCTGTACAAAAGGCCGTCAATCAGGAGTGATTGTTGTGAGTAGGCTCCATGTTGGAGAATAGCGCGGACACGCACCTCACACCGCGCGCACCACCCAGAGAAAAAAGTGAGAGAAAGAAAAAGGAGAGGTCGCAGTTTGGACGATGACTATCCGGTTGAGATTGTGTGTGTGTGCGTCCTCGAAATTTGACCACACACAAACACACGTAAGCGGAGCTACCCACACCCATGTTTCTACTGTTGCTTAATTAAATATAACATCAAAAGAGAGAAGTTGTCTGAGTCGTGTTTTAAACAGACACACCTGGGGCGAAGTTGGGAACCAGAATCAGTTTTAAATCCAGTCCTAATCTAGTCCTCACTAACACGGGCCCAATTATAGTAACTACATGAAAACTTCACGGTTGTTGCATGAAATGTCGTTTGTGTTTAGCCTACATCATCATTTTCTATCATGTGAAACAAGACCCAGCCTAGTGGTGAATCTGCAGACAGATGCTTAACAGTGTGCTCCTCAGCAGTAAGCTCCCCCTGCTGCTCATAAGGTGACTCTGCTCTCCTTTGGTTTCAGACCCTCCCACCAGCCTTTGGGCCACGCATCCTCATTTACATTGACATGTGTCAAGTCCAAATGAAAAGGCAATGTTAAATGGAAATTCAAAAGCCAAATGTTAAATGAAAATTAAAATCCAATGTTAAATGGAAATTCAAAAGCCAAATATTAAATGAAAATTAAAATCCAATGTTAAATTGAAATTCAAAAGCCAAATGAAAATTAAAATCCAATGTTAAATTGAAATTCAAAAGCCAAATATTAAATGAAAATTAAAAGCCAATGATAAATTGAAATTCAAAAGCCAAATATTAAATTCAAAAGCCAAATGGAAAATTTTAAAAATAATAATAATTTCTTAATTTGATCTCGCTTTGTTTTCCCTTTGGACTTTCAATTTCTCTTTGGACTTTCAATTTGAATTATGAATAAATATTTCCTCCATAGTACTGTATGTGTGTGTTATAAGGAGAAAATGTCCTCACAAGCATAGAAAGATAAGGAAAATATTCCAAAGCTAGAACAGTTTGTCAAGTTTTTGGGGACCATGGCTGGTACGGAGCGTGTTGAGTTTAAGATTAGGATCAAGACAGGGTTAAGAGTTGTTTTGAAAATGAATGAGTTACATTACTAAATACAGGTGGGGTGTAAGTGTTTCTTTATTGTCTGATTATACAAATACATTGTTAATGTATGTCCATTTATTCCATGTGTATTATATTAGTATCTCATACACGTCTCCATATACTGTCTTGCAAACACGTGGTGAAGTGTGCCGTGTTGTTAAACGACCACATCGTAAACCTGGCATCCTTTAACTTGTTGCAGAGCAACAGGCGCTGCCATTCAAAAACCAGCCGAATGAAACAATACCATTTTTTAAACCAACATTCTTAATATCAGCAGTAAGAAAAGTAAATTGCCTGAACCTTTTTCAATTTGATTCCAGTCATTTTTGTGATTCATTTATAATGTGAATTCATGTTCTATCAGCTTAATAAGACGGATGATGATGAATCATTGAGGATTACTCAGATGTGAAATACTATAATTTACTGTCCTGCCTGTATATGGGGGGGGGAGGGGAGGGGGGTAAAGGGGAACACTTATTCTTATTATGCAGGTAGGGGGCAGAAGTAAGAGAGAGGAGTGTTGAAAGAAATAATGAAATGGACTGAGTGGAGAGATAAGTGCATAGAGATATGAGATATATCATGTCATGGTTCTGGCTCTCTTTTTCTCTCTGTCTGCCTTGGCTTTACAATAAGGTGGTTTCCAGTCTTGCTGCTTTTGTCTTCCCAATTGTGTACTGAGAGGCAAAGCCTGACACGCATGCAGAGACAGATTAGTATATGAATAAGTTAGGTACAACCTGGGATTCCAAGTCTTTTTTTATTCAAAAAATGTTTGCAGGTAAAAACTAATTGGTCTGGAGCATCTAAACAACAGGAAAACTAATATTATTATCCCGTATTAAATCCATTATTATTATTGGTCTATAGCTGGTTTCCACAGGTTAGATGTTTTCACATAATACTGAAAATAAAAATACATAATAAATATTGAATTTTGTAGTAGAGAGTAATGGCAAAACTGGTGAACAAGCCCAGTCATTTTTCAGAGGCAAAGTTTGCTCTTTAATGCAAAGAGTGTGTGATCTATGACTAATGCAATGGTCATGGTTGTACTTCCTGCCCACACATATGGTATAGCTAAATAAGGGAAGTCATGCAGAAAAGAAAAATGAGATCTCTCTCATCTATGTGTGTGTTTGCCTTTTGGCTGACCACTACAATCTGACCTCAGTGGCAGTTAATCAAACGCCTATGTAAGCGAACGTTCATCATTCAAGGCACAGGCACGCACACGCACACACACACACACACACACACACACACACACACACACACACACACACACACACACACACCTGTCACATTAAGGAGATATGTTAGGGTGCGAGTGTTCATGCTTTTGTTTGCATGGTTGCAATCTAATTAAGACACATCTATATGGCAATATTTCAAGTTTTACAGAAATAGGAGAGGACAGAGAAAACGACAGAAGTGACCGAGGGTGAGAATAAGACAAATAGCTTGAAGGGACAGCTGAAGATCGATTTAGTTTAAGATTATAAACATGTATTTGCACTTTGCATAGATATCAATGTCTTCAAAAAGACGTGCTGGCCCCAGGTTGGCTGCATAGGTTCTTGTTTTTTTGGGGGTTTTTTATTGGTTGCTCCTTCCAAGAATGAGAGGATGGAGCGGAGAGCTTGTTAGTGATGTGCACCTGAGCAGGATGGGCTCAAGACAATACCTGCACGATCATCTCACGTCCTTCCTATAGCCAACATTGTTTGCTCTTTATTGTTCTTTTGTTTTACAACAATCACACACTTCATTACAGTCACACAGGCACTGATGATAAATATTTGTTACAGTCACACGTCATTTGTTCTGTTATATTTGTATGTTTAATTGAGTGCTGTCAAACGATTAAAGTATTTAATCGTGATTAATCGCATTAATGTCAGTTAACTCGTAATTAATCGCACATTTTTATCTATTCTAAATGTCCATTGATTTCTTTTTGTCCCATTATTTTTTTTTCATACTTTAATGCTCTTATCAACATGGAAAAGTGGATCGGCTTGCTTTGTGCTTTTGTCGCCTGGCTTTGATGAAGGGGCGGAAAATTAGCATCAACTGTGTGCTTGGCCATCAAGTGGTATTTCAGACTGGACGTGCTGCGATGATAGCTCAGTTCACAATGACAAAACACACAGATCACTTTGGTCTTGTCAATGGAACCATTTGGCAACTTTTGAAAAGTAAACTTACCATTCAGAATCTTATTGGCATCCATTTCGGCGTCTCGCGCTCGCCATCCACTCAAAACGTAACGTTAGCCTGCTACTCTTTGGCCGGCCTGTAAGCCCAAACAAGTGTGTGCGGCGTGCCTGTTTTGTTTCCGATCTAGCCAGATCCGGTGTGGTGTTGTAGTTTTTCTAACGTTACTAGTTGCTGCAACAGCATGTGAAAAAAACTACAAAGTTTGCTAGGCCAAAAAGAACATTAATCCTGCGATAAAAAAATTGACGCCATTAAAATGGGTTTGCGTTAACGCCGTTAACACGTTTAACTGACGGCACTAGTTTAATTAAAACACTTTATTTAGGTGTGATGTCCTTCTTTAAATACTTTGAGCCAGGTTGTAACAACTGAAGGGGTACTCCAGCGATTTAGTTTAGCACTTCCACAAAGAGAGACAGATTATAAAACTGTCAAAATCAATGCAGCATAGGCCAAGATTTTACTGACTTTTAATGCTTAATCTTAAGTGTCCTTTTAAAAGGAGGGATCCATTTGAACCATATTTGGGGTGACGTATGTTCACATTTGTGACTGGTGCACCTCCAGCATAACAGTTTTCGGTAACACTTTAAGTTTTCTACATGAGAGTGTATCAGTATCAGTCATGACACATGAACCCTAACCCTAAACATAACTTGTCATCACAAAACCGAATGACACTTAATAAAAAAGCGTTATGTCATAAAAGTATATGACTTGTTAATAATGTTTTATGACACGTTCATGACAGTGTCATGTCACGCTTATGTAGAAAACTTCAAGTAATGTGTAACCCAGTTTTCTCCTTATGGACTCACTGCTTATTAAACTGTCTGCTGCATGTGGATTAGCATGTAATTGCATTATTGAAGTCCACCTTCTCTTATTCTTCTTATTAACAATACTGTACAATCATCATGCTTCAGCCTTTTTCCAGTTTGTGCAACACGTTGCCAGGTTGAAGCTAAATCCTCTGGTCTTAAAAATTGCAAAAAATTGGTTGGTCACCCCCACTAAGCTTGCACCCCGCAGCAGCACTTTCATCCAGTTTCTTTACACACTTGCGCATACAGTACATGGACATGAACGCAGATACGGACTCACACATTTACTTGCTCTTTATAATCAGTGCTAAGATATTAGATTAGCACGGTACCAGCTTTTCTTGCCTTAGGGCACACTCTCTCTATTGACTGGCTCTAATATAGACAGAAACCCCCAGTGTCATTTAAACAATTTGAGGTAAAAGAGAGTGTGAAGCAGAGAGAATGAGACAGGTGAAACAGAGAGAGAGGGTGTAAAGCAGCAGAGAAAAAGGGAGGGCGAGAGGGAAGAAAGAAAGAAATAAACCAGAACGGGAAAGATGGGAAGCATTTACATTAAAAAGGTCAAAAGAGATACAACAAATTAAACAATAAATCATTCAGAGTTTAATACAACTGAAAACAATCCGGAGATTTCATCACATTTATTGCGGAGGTTATTTTTAACTCGTTTGTAATTTTGCTGAAATCGAGCCAATGAACCCTGTGTATTAAAACAGAACGCATGGGGAAGCACTGTATTTATAATGGCTTTACTTCTCCTCATAAAATGTTCTTTGGGTTTTTCTTGTAGAGCTTGAGCTTGAAATGAACATACCAACGCACAGAGACACAGCTACTCAATGCATTGGTACCAGAATATTTTATGTTGGGATTTCTGAGAGCAGATAAAGTGTTTAAAGGTTCTCTTTTTGCACAGCAGATAGAGAAGGCATGATATGAAAATTGAAATGCATTCGACAGTGGTGGTGCTACATCAACTCTGTGAGGTTACTTGCTAAAAGAAATTGACTCAACGTTCTTATAGTCAGCCCAGGCAGTACTGGGCTGAACGCCCAGAGTAGTTTCCAATAGACTGTAAAACGTTCACTGTCTTGACAGTGGGGTTTTCCCATTTGTATGCTTCACATTTCTCCTTTCTTCCCCTCATCTTTATTCTTTTAACAGCCTTTTTCACATTTGAATCCCCAACATCTCTTTTTCTCCCTCTTTTGGTCTAAATGTTTCGGAATTGTTGTCCACTGATAAATGTATTCGATTTTGCCTATGCCGATCTCTCCCTCTCCCTCTCTCAGCAGGAGAAGAGGGGTACTCTTCTTAATCAAAGCGCCTGCCCCAGAGCTAACCCAGCACACTACAAAGTCTCATCTCATCATCATCATCATCATCATCATCATCATCATCATCCTCCATGGGAACCGATCAATAATTCAACATACTGCCCAATGCATCACCATGCATAGAGATATTTCCACTTGCACCGTACAGTTAGAGAGCTCTCATACATTGTAAATGGAGCCATTTACTGAAGACCAATAACAAGGAAAACATGGGAAATACAAGCCTATAATCCTGAGTTAGTGTGCAATAGTTCTAACCCTTAGGTTTTAGGGCTTGCAGAAGTAGTGTACTTTGTAGAGCAGCATTTGAAATGCAGACAGTAATCAAGGGGATTTAAAAGAGCAATTGAGCAACCACAACGGTTCTACCCCATGGGGCATTAAGGATAATATGGGGGAACATCAATATACTATGAAGTAATTTCTTCCTCTTCTTCTTTGTTTGTTTTTCTGGTCAGTGAAAGCCTCATGTCCCCAAGAGATAATTTATGTTTTACTTACACATACTTTGCTCTCTAGCGGAGCTGTTAAGCACTCAACTTTGAACTTCCAAACAATGACATTTGCATTTACATAGTCAGGTCAATCAGGATGAGCCCATTTATCTCTATGGGAACGGGTCCTGCATGGGCTGTGCTAATCCTACATTTCATACACTTTTCCTCAGCAAAGATACACAACAGAAAACTGTGAGAGCTTTAACTTGAGACTGTTGGACTGTCTCGCAACGGCTTGATCATTGCGGCTGCCAACATTCAAGGTCTACTGCTTCTTACTTCCTCTGATGATGAGGAGGAGGAGACGGAGGAGGAAGAATGCTGCTGGGCAGAAACATGAGGTTTTGTAATTTATTTATCTTGGTTAGCTTCCTCTGCGTCTTCTATCCTGTCTTTGTTGGTGAGGCAGAACTTCCTGGAGGTTTTACAGTAAGCAACTAAAGTGCTCTGCTGCTGAACCTACTGTATAGCTTGTCTTATGGGATACCCTGACATCAACAGTGGCTTCTTAAAAGGAGCACATTTTGACCCATGCCACTGTTGAGAGCTTCAGAAATATAGTGTTGAGCCAGGAAGAACGAAATTGTAAAAGAACAAGATGGAAATTCTGAAGCTACAAAACACAGGGGTTTGACATCACGTCCAGAGGGAGGCTGACAGCAGACATGAAGGATCCAGTCAGAGTGAGTCAAATCTGGACTGGAAAAAGTGGAAGTGGGTCTGTTTGCCTCAAGGCAGGACACCCACTGTTGTTCTCATGATCACCCAACAGATCCACTCTGCAGAGTTGATGCATTGATTTACATCCTCAGGCCATACTCCCAACTCTTCAGGAGTGCTGTCACAGGTTAAGAGCACAGCAAGAGCAAAGACCAGCCAGGAGTGGCCTCTTAAAGGAGAATTCCAGCCAATTGTTACATTAAACTTGATCACTATAAATATGTGTGTAGTTTCAATTGAAAAAAACCCAACCCGAATCCGTGCAGGCAACACGGAGTAGCTGCAGCTACGTGTATAAGCTTCCACTGAGCTAAAACAGCAGTTGTCGGGGCAGGTTATAGAGTGCCTTTGTGCCTCTTAACAGACACAAAATGCAATTAAAATGTCTCTGCAACATGAACAGGGCCCTTACGTGACAACAAGATGCATTTTTAACTCAGACATTGTTTTAATTCACCTACCCTGTCTCAATACTGCTGGTAGCTAGCTCGCCCTGTTAGCTGCTAGCTGCTAGCTGCCGTCCGTGATAAGGGTGTTCAGCCAAAATATCCAACCTGGTCTCACAGAATTCCATGAAATGAACACGGCCCCTTAACTCAAAATCTGTGGCAGTTTCACGGATTCGCCGAAAATTCCGTGACGGGCCCACGGATCCGATGCCTATGTAAGTCAATGACATCCGTGGGTCTACGCACTGATTCCCTGATCACAGCACATTTCTTTCTCTACAGAGAAGCTGTATACAGCTTTGCTATTATTGATATTTTTAGCCCAATAACCGCTGTTTTAATCAACATTTATTCACCAGATCTTATCATGGTTTAATTGTATTTCTTTTAATGTTATTATTTCAGTCTATTTCGGCCAGGGAAGCTGGATTGCAGTGGTTTTGTCACAAGCAACAACACGTTGCTCAGCTTTGTTCCACTAAGTTATGCACCGTAATAACGTTTAAAAAACATCTCCGGAATACTCCGGAAGTGACGTGGTACGTGCCACTCGGCAGATAAGATAAAAAATACATAACATTCGTAATATTGATGTTTTTGTCTAACGTTGTATTTGAGGATGTAAACAATAAAGCTAACAATAATAATAAAATACAGTTTCATGTATTTGTCTCATGTATTGTGTGCTCGGCCGGCCGGCCGGCGGGCAGCATCAATCTGAAATGGAATTAAGCCCATTCACGGCCGACAGCAGAGACACAGGAGCCGAACAAGTCCCCCCAACCACCCCGGAAGAACTACAAGTGCTCAAGCTTTGTAACAGGTTCTGGGGCCCATCTATAGTGGGAGCTGTAGTTTTTAAATATATTGGTATATTTCTCATAATTATAAGTTGGCGGTGTAGAATTGTGGATATACCCTGGGGTTTTTTGGGATGGGGAACACACTGGTGTCATCAGATTTTAAAAATCTAAATCGGTGAATAGGTGAAAATAGATTTGACAGTGCTTACAGTGGGTAAACTTTGGAGACCATCTCTACATGACAGCTGAGGTCCAGGGCTTTCTATAACAGCTGGTCTTATGTGTGTAGCACCTACTGTTGCTAAATGACAAGCCTTCAAACATGGACTGGGTTCAAGGTACAGAGGTCAATATTTCAAAGCAGGAGTGATGTATATTCTTCAGACTGACACGTTACTCTCCAGGTTGAGACCTTTCCAATGATGTCTTTGCTATAGTCCTACGACGTTTTAATTTTTACATATCATGGAGACCACTTTGCAGGAGATACTTTATTGTCCCCAGAGGGATATCTGCCTAGAGTTCAAATGCTTCATACATAACACTCAACATATTGTTTTATCATACAGCTGACATATACTTACAATAAAAAAACATTAACAAAGTGATATGCAGCCAGACTGAAGCACATCATCAGCCACAACCTATTGTTCATCTTTCACAAACAGTGAAAAGACCTACACACAACCCTATATGCATTATATCATGAAGCTATTCCACAACCAGCCTTAAGCAACATTATTTAAAGTTTTAAATGAGGAAGGTCCAAATTAGGCCTATAGTTTAGAAATATTTAGTTTACAGTGGGGTGCCAGCAGAGGATAAGAGCTACTTGGCATGGAGAATAAAGATCAGACCATATTCTCTGTGCTTGCCTGGAGAGACTGGTTTCTATTCCTCTACACAACCTTCATGAGAGTCACCAAACAACCAAACTTTAAATGAGATGTTTTCATATTGTATAACATAAACCCTCTGATTCACCGTGTCTGCTCTAAATGATAACACACACTTTGAACACGGGCTTTCCAGCCAGGTGTTGTCCATATGAACACCAAGGTGCCTATAAGGAGCAGAGTCGATTGATTGGTTCATCATTTATGATCTCTGATACCCTCTGACCCATGTCACAACAAACTCCTCAGTTTGTGAAAAAAAATACCAAAACACATGTTGTATATGTACACATGCCCAAACAAAGTTATATACATCTCTGTGAACAAAAACCTCGGCAACAATCTGCTTAGCCTTTTAATTTTATGAAATGCTTCCTAAAACTATTCCCTTCTTAATTTTGAAGGCTATATGGCTACGAGCTGGAACCACAGTGATTGATAGGATCATCTTCTGAATATAATAATTAATATGTTAGGCCTACCATAAATTGAAAAAAAAAAAGTCAGTTATTTGCTCACACTTGTTTCTCTGTTCTGTGCACCATCCAATATTACCAGGTTCATATTGTGGAATATGTTCTGTATGTCTGAATGATAAATGGTGCTAATAAAATTGTTTACTAAAAAAAAAAAAAAGTCATTTATTTAAAACAACTTATAATACAGTGTGATGTTAAATCTAGCTAAGTCCCACACATACATATGCTCATGTTTTTTCCCCTTTAGTCTTTGCTATTAACATTCATCAACCACAAAATTAGAAAATTGCATTTTTAAATAATGCATGGCAAATAAGCATAAAACAATGATGCATGGAAAATAAGCATAAAACACATAAGCATAAAACTATTTTTTCATTATTGGTATATTTATTGTACAAATTCTCACGTAGGCTACAACCTTCAGCAAGCTTTCACAGAAGCCGTGCGGTAATTACTACGTCACTTCCCGAGTCTTCAGCTGATTGTTTTAAACGTTATTACTGTGTAGAACTTTCTAGAACAAAACAGAGCAACGTGTTGTTGCTGGTGACAAAACCACTGATTATATATATGTACATTGAAGCGATACTGGCGTTAAAGATCCGCTGATTGCTGTCTGATTCTCTGAAATGAATGCCCGCATTGCATTGTGGGAAATCGGCTTTGCACGCGCCCAGCTCGGATCGTGTTCTGTCTTACAGCATATTGTAATATTTCACCGGTAATAAGACCAAAATAATATTATTAAAATAAAGAAATGCATACTATGATAATTTCTAAATATATGTTGCTAAATGTAGCGTAGTTTAAAAAATATCAATAAACAACAAAGCAATCCAGTCTCCCTGCCCGAAATAGACCGAAATAATAACATTAAAAGAAATACAATTTAACCATGATAAGATCTGGTGAATAAATGTTGATTAAAACAGCTGTTATTGGGCTAAAAATACCAATAATAGCAAAGCTGTATAAAGCTTCTCTGTAGAGAAAGAAACGTGCTGTGATCAGGGAATCTGTGCGTAGACCACGGATGATGCCTGTAATTGACTTACATAGGCATCGGATCCGTGGGCCCGTCACGGATTTTTCGGCGAATCCGTGAAACTTCCACAGATTTTGAGTTAAGGGGCCGTGTTCATTTCATGGAATTCTGTGAGACCAGATTGAAATATCACCAGCAGTTCCGTGTGCATTTGTAGCTCAACCATTTTGTGCGTGATCGATCTGGTGTTGGTGAGTGGGAGGCTTGGCAGTGTCGATTTGTGTGGTAGTTCCCTTAGCCGCTCAAGATTAACATAAAAATTGTCCTGAATTATCCTTTAAGGCTCCATCTAGATGAAGTGAAGCGACTCGGTCTATGGCTGACCTTGGACACTTTTTTTTTCTTTTAAGTACATCCAAAGATTTTTTGCTGGTTTTAGCGGTTTGCCTTTTGTCCTTACCTCAGGGATGTAAGGCAAGATAGGTTACTTGCCTGTACCCTGTGTTCAATTGTAACATATGGTTGAAAGATAAAAATATAAGGCTGATATGCAAGCATATAAATAAAATACAGTTAAGTTAACCCTGGAGAGAGCCATGTCTGCACACTGAAAAGCACTAGAGAGGAGCGTATATGCCACAAAAAACTCAAAAACTTAAACTCAAAAGGCACGGCCTAACGTGTAACAAGTTCTCATAGTAAACATTTTGAATGTAAGACAAGAGAGAGAGGATCAACAGCAAGTGCTTGAAAGAGTGCATTCGGCAGAAAACATCATTTGGAAAATGAACAAACAAATTGTATAGGATTTTACAAGTGGTGGGAGAAAAGAGGAGTTTATCCACTGAGCTGCTCAAACCAGCTTACTGCTTTCTGCCCTGAAACTTCAACAGGAAAATAAAGACACTTCTAAGTGTTGTATTTTTGTACTATCTAATTTAACTATTTTCTATAATCTTCAGGTGTCATCAGGATTGTTGGGGTGACACTGCCCCCCTCAGGCTGGGGATGAAGCTACATGTGACATCCTGGAAAATGAAAAGTACTTCTTGAACCTTTTGGGTATGATCAGTGCCGTAGCAAGCTTTTCAAAAGTGAGGGGGATGGATGTGATTTGTTTATTAACAATAAAAATGATGGATACAATGCCAGAGGGGTACAAAATGTATAACATACAAGATACAAAAAGCTTCCCATTTAAAGGAACCCATAGGCTACCCATGAGCATTAATACATAGAGGCAGGAAGAATTGCTTTTATTAATTAGCCTATTATTGCAGAGATGGGGTTTGGGGCTGGGTCCGTGGGACTGTTTCTGGGGGATCACTTTTTTATTTTACCTACCTTTTGTCTTCTGCATTCTCCTTACCCTTGTTCTTCCCTCAGACTCATCCCCCAGAAACAGTCCCACTGACTCAGCCCCAAACCCCATCTCTGCAATAATAATACTGGTTTAATACACTCAATAATCAATACTGGTTTAAAGCACTTCTTCCTGCCTCTATGTATTAATGCTCATGGGTAGCCTAAATGGGTTCCATTCAGACCTTTACATTAAGTCTTTTACTGTTATATGTCAACAAGATATTTTCACCTGGCTATACCCAATGTTTAGATCTGTTGTGCTATTTATGCAAATTACCACATACGTAATTATATTATGATCAGTTTATTATGAATGCTATAATGTAGCTAATGTTACAGAACGTTATACTTCTTACATGGGAAACTACTCGTACATATTAGCTTTCATTTAACGTTGCTAGTGAAGTTAAAAAGGTGCAGTTACCATCCATACTAAATACAGGCTCAGTGACCACCAACTGGGTCAGACAGAAATGCACTTCCTCCACCACTGGGAAAAACTATCTTCACTAAGAGATTTACACCTTGGAAAAATAGCCCAAAAAATAAAACTTCCCAAAATTAACACCAGAAGAGAAGCTGGTAGTTCTCCTAGGAGAGGGGACAGCAGCTCTACTGACAGCTAAACATGGATCTGCCTGCCACAGCCTGAGGGACTCACAACCACTTAGGATCCCAAAATTACAGATTTGTTTAGTATTGTATAGTAATTATATTAGAATAGTATATATGTGACACCTACATATTTAATATATGACATGTATTGTAGGCTATGAATTTCTGTAAACTGCTGAGAGAGAGAGAGAAAGAGAGAGAGAGAGTCTGATTACCTCCGCCGTCTGAAAACTCCTGTTTTCTGAACGACAGTTGACACATCAACGTACTATGTGAAGGCATTTCATCATCTGCTGTCTCAGTGTGTAATCCCCTGTGTCTTCTTACTAATAACTGTTTTTGTCTTCTCTGAGGTGATTTTCGACCATTTTCGACGCACTTCTTTTGACATTCTGAACTACCGCAGAAATGTCAGAGCACGTCACGTGACCATTCTAAGCGAATCACGTTGTCAGAAATTGGCATTAGCCAATGAGATTGCGCTTTTAGAATCAAATCCCCCTTTTATTTTCACGAGTGGTTGCTAATGAAAAGGAAATTGCCATATTTGGATCAGACAGCATTGTAGAGGAGAGAGCTTTCCAACGGTATATGCATTGGGTATATGAGATGACAGGGTGCAGACAGCGATCGCGGAGCAGCGGGATGATTAAGACCGCTGCGAAGTACACACCGTTGCCATGAAAAACAGAGCGTTGCTATAGCTACACACAGCCTACGACGTAGCTACGGCGGCAGTTCAACGCGAAGCGTTTGCAATAGGGTCCAACTGCAGCTTGCAGCAGTCGCTCACGCCACGCCCCCTGCTCACGCCACGCCCTCCGTTCACTTTGCTCACGCCACGCTGCGCCCTCCGCTCACGCCAGGCCCCTTGTTTTATTTCCCTTCAAAATAAAAGCCCCCTTATTTTCTTTGCCTTCAAAATAAAAGCCCCTTACAGCTGTATGCTGTAAAGCTTGTATGTAACGTGGATGAGAGATAAAGCCACGAATGAGCTCTGTTCCCGAAACTGCAGGCTAACTGCTAGCGCTAGCTAGTAGCACAACATAATGATTAAATCTCCTTGGTTGTCTAGCTAAATACATCTATCGTTTATTTAGCTAAGCATGTAAACGATCAGGAACAACGAAAACACAATGTTTAACGTTAGTGAATATTTTCACTGTCCCGGTCACGGTTTCTGCCACTGTTCTGGAAAAATATGGCTTTTGGTCTCGACCCAGTCAATGTGTCTTTGTTATGTGTATAATAATATTGGAGGGAAAGTGAAACACAGCTTGGACGGGGATGCTGTTGGCTTTTCACAAGTTTAGCTAGTTAGCTAACGCTACGCCGAAGTTTGCTAACGTTAGTGCAGCAGCGTTAGTTAAATACCGGTATTACAACTGCCTTCGGAGCTGCGTCCACGTTGTCAACATAAGACATGTGGCGTTAGTGCTCCTTTTGTATCATACTTTTATTGAATGAAATATTAAGCTTTGCTCCTATGAAATAGGTGTTTTTGTAACATTACACACAAAACTAATTGGCTATAGTTAGCCTGTACGTATGCTAGCGGGATTAACGTTGCGTAGCCAGCCAGCAACTTTGGCAATCGGCAGTAGTTTCGGCAAGCTAACCACAACAGTATGTCGCCCACAATCAACCTCTGCTGCTAAAAGCAGTCAATCTGCAGTGATGTTTGAAATGGAGACACATGGATGTGTTTGCTGTCGTTGTTAGCTCGCCAAAACTACTGCCGAAGCTGCTGGCTGGCTATGCAACATTAGCTAATGTCCGCTAACATACGTACAGGCTAACTATAGCCAGTTACCTTTGTGTGTAACTAACAAAAACTCACCCATCTCGTAGGAGCAAAGTTTAACGTTTCATTCAATAACATTATGGTTCAAAAGGAGCACTAACGCCACAGGTCTTATGTTGACAACGTGGACGCAGATATAGGAAACTCCGAAGGCAGTCGTAATATTTACCTAGCTAGCCGTCTAGGCTAACGCTCTTACGCTAACGTTAGCGAAACGTCGGCGTAGCATTAGCTAGCTGTCTAAACTTGTGAAAAGCTGAACAACATCCCCGTCCAAGTAATAAATAAATACTAGGCAAATATGTTGTTACTGGAGCTAGTAGGCTACCATCAAAACGTGAGATATCTAATCATATGTTTACAACTGTCGGGGGGTTTCACAGGTGGGACTGGCAAGTTAGCCCATAGCTAGCATATAGCTAGCATGATGCTTTGTATTTTCTAAGTTTACCAGTACCTCTAAGTTTACCTTTAACACTATTTGGAGACATTTTTAACAATGATATACATATATTGAGTGCTATATGTACCTATGAATCAACAGTGGTGGTTAACCTGCAACATGGGCTTTAATACATCCATGGTCAAACTGCGTCTTGTAAACTAACCATGAAAGTCGGAAGTTGCGTGCCAGCGGGGGCGTGGCGTGAGCGGGCGTGGCATGAGCAGGGGGCGTGGCGTGAGCGACTGCTGCAAGCTGCAGTTGGACCCTTCTCGGCGTTTGTGCAAAACTGCGGAAAAACTGCAGAAAAAGTGTGGGTGTTGAACCCTCTCACCGGGAAAAGTGTGGGTGTTAAAACACACACACATCCCCCACGGGTGCGACGCCTCAGGGTATGATACAGGGGTATTTTTTTTCAAGAACGTGGACTGTCCTTCAACTTTCTCTTTGCCGTCTCTTACTGCCTGTGTCTCAAACACATGCCCATAAGACAGACACACATACCTGCACACACTCACACAGGACAAATTACTGTGCAATACACATAACCATGCTAAAAAAACCAAAAAACACCCACCCCCCCCACACACACACAACTCAGCAGGGACACATACCTTTGATATGATAAATGCAGTATGGGAGTATGTGTTCCTCATCAACGTCACACACACACACACACACACACACACACACACACACACACACACACACACACACACACACACACACACACACACACACACACACACACACACACACACACACACACACCTGAACAGTGAGAAAAGTGTCAGGGGACCTATTTACGAAAAGGAATGAGGGTGTGAGGTGTAACATAAGGGTGAGGGAAGGGACAGCCGAGAAGTTGATGAAGTCAAAGGATGAATACAAAGGAAATGCTTTCCAGGAGAGTTGTTATTCAAAACGTATCAACTTTCCAACTGTCCATTTTTAATGGGATGTCTACATACAACACCACCTATTAGGTAGGTGACAATAATAAGTTCAGATATAACAGAAACATACGTGCCATAGTCCTGCTTCTCTTCCACTCGCTCTCTCCTTCTCTCAAACACACGCATAGGCGCTGCAGCACCACGGCCATCTTTGTCCTCTCTACAGACAATTGTGCTACTATGATGCCTACTATTAGTTGGCAGTTTGTGGGTCAGATCGGGTCTGTGTGGTTGATCAACGGTGTGGATAGTTTTACACACACTAGAAGCCAGTACGCTGTATTTAGATAGATACAGCAGTAAAATAGGGAAATTCTTCTCAAAAAGAAGAAACACTAGATGGCATAAGTGTATTTTACAACAACTTTGACCGCAACACAAGCTTACGGAGCCGGACCCAAACTGTCTCGAAGTGCAGCTAGTCTAATCTTTCTTTAGCTGCAGACTGCTGTACATCTAGCTGTTGGAATCCTTTCCAGTGAACTACAGTCACATTTTACACCATTTAGCTGTCAGCATTTTAACCGTGTTTAAGCCAGCTAACATTACTAGCTAGTGGTAGGCTAACGTTACCTGCTGTGTAATGTTAGCTAGCGTCACGCCGTGGGATGTTGCATCACGATTAATTTTTTTATCTCAACCGGTTGTAATCTTTACACAATTACATTGATTTTTAACCGATTCACGATGCATTGTTACATCCCTAGTGATCACTGTGTTAGATAATGCAAAATGATAGTCTTACATTCTTGCCATGACTTGGCCAAGAGACAACAATTTACACATTGGTCCCTGCAGGGTTTTGTGCTGAAGGGCGTAATATCTTTTGGGGCCAAAAAAATTTAACCGACTACACGTTTTGTGTAGCACACAGTTCTTAAACCTCCTTAACAAAATAAATATACATGTGTGCCGCGCACACACACAGCCAGTGGTGTAGTCTACGTGATACGCAGGTATACGCAGTATACCCACTAAGAAAGCTCCAGGATTTCCCTATACCCACTTAAAAATGCCCAATGACACACACAACATACTTTCTAGGGCTGCAGCTATCGATTATTTTAGTAATCGAGTATTCTACAGATTATTCCATCGATTAATTGACTAATCTGATAAGAAATACTTAGTAAGAAATACTTAGTAAACAGCAATGTAGTATGAAAGGGCGAAAATCTGCGTAGGGAGGTTGGTCGGGGTGGAGGATGGGTAAAACACAGGACTTTCACCCAGGAGAGCAGGGATCATGTCCTGCGTGTGACATTTCCTTTGTGTCCCGCGTGTGAAGTTTCCTTTCCACGTTTGTTCTTTTCCTAAACCCAACCGGTTCTTATTTTCCTAAACCCAACATACACGCGTTTAGCTCAAAAATGCGTACACATAACTTGGCTTTAGGAAAGTGCCGAGATAAATCGGCAAAAAAAACGTTTATTCATGTGATTCACGGCTTTGTTCTAGGCACTCCATTTAGAGTCACTCTCTAGCTCGCTCGACCACATTACCGTGCTTGCGGGCGCTCGTTGAGACTCGGTCTAAAACTCTGTCATTTCGACCAGTTGACAGTTTGTAACATAGAAATAAATGGATTTTGGGTAATTTTATTTCTATAGTTTGTAGCTGACTTTACAAGCAGACTGCGCTATTGGCTGTTGAAACAGGTGACTTCCCTTACGTTCTAAAACCCACCTCTGGTGACCAGCCGAGTCGCAGGTGACGCCATCAAATGGCTTGAGACGCGCCGAGACGGGCAGTTCACACCGCTGTAACCTTTCCCTGCGACGTCCTAAAACGGTTTTGTCTCGTCGCATATCTTTGGTACTTGTTCTTTTGCATTTGGAATGCTGGCATGCTATGTGAAGTCACACACTGGGGGGTATTATGGCACATTTGCTCATTTCTGTCTGCATAAACAAAGCCGGCATAACGGCAGACCTTCATTGCCGCGCTATTGCGGTATTCCTGTGTGAAAGGGGCTATAGAGCTTGCAGTCTTTCCCGATGCACCAGAGGTCACTGGGAAGGAGGTGCTTGGGACCAATTTCCATGAACAACAATGTAAACAAACAATGTTGGCAAAAGCCTAAAAAAAGAAAAACAAAACGACAATGACCTTTCCTCCGTTTTATAGTTTCATATAGTGTCACCGCCATGTTCACAGTTGAGCATTCTTTTGTCTTTTTGTCGGAGTGAAGCACCCCAGATGCAGCATCGGTTGTCATCCACTATGATACACAGGATAAAAGGATAAATTGTTGAGCCCAATGTCCATTTTCATTATTTCACACATTATATCTGTCGGGTCAGGCTAATATCAGGCTGATATTGAAAACATAATGCCTCTGTCCACGGCTATCGCTGTGTGCAAAAGGATAATAAAATTGACTGGGCTTGAGACTTTTCACTTGATTTAGTAAGCGTGGTCCATAACAATTCAAACCTACTACTTCATGGAGAGCAGATGTTCCTACGTGGCTATTTTTCTTGCATCCACTGTGTATTTTTCAGCATCTGAGATGTTGCATGAAGACTTATTATTCCAAACAAACCAACTCAGGTGAGCTTGCCTCCGACACCACCACAGGCTCTGGCACTGCTGATGAACACATACACCCACAGACTTACTACCTCAAACAAATAGACTGTAATGCTGTTACCGCAGGCCCAAATATTGCCAGCTTACACAGCTGATGAAATATTCTGTTTACTCTCCTCCAAATGTCCTGCTAAATCCTGCGCGTGTGTGTGTGTGTGTGTGTGTGTGTGTGTGTGTGTGTGTGTGTGTGTATATATATATATATATATATATATATATATATATATATATATATATATATATATATATATATATATATATATGTGTGTGTGTAGAGAGTGGATAAAATAACAACATAGTAAAGGCCACTACCCAGGGCAGAACAACATTTAGACTAACCCATACACAAACAAACACACACGGAGGGGAGACTATGACATGATTAATATGATCTTCCACGCTATTGGCTGGTTCCCCTGTAAATATAAAATCAAGGACGCATAGCCTCATTGAAACCCAGCTATGACTGATATTTAATGTTATTCCAGAATAATCTACTTCAAGTTTGTTCTTTTGCCAAGGACATCAAGTCCAATCTAAATCAGAAACCTTTTTGTAAAAATTCTCTTTGAATGTGCCGGAAGGTATAAAAATCTACCAATGTCTTTTCAGTGTTTGTATTACATTATGCCAACTGCAATTCCTCTATATAGCATTACCGAAAAGACGGCTATTGCAGCTTTTCTGTAAAGGCTACCACTTTAAAACATTAACCGTACTATCAGTTTTCTGTGATTAATTGATCTTTTCTGGCACAATGGAACCAATCAGATTATCCACAAAACCAAGCCAGTCAGCCTTGCAGACAAGTTAAAACAGGCAATCAATGTGACTGAAGGGACATGACTATATCTGGGAGTCAGCCTTAGATGCAAATTTCAAAATTGGGTCTCATACTGAGACTGGAAGATCATTAATAGCTTTTATTGCTCCTCTATACATAAGACATATCTTTATACTGGAGCTTGCTATATTACAAAGTCAAAAGAGAACGTCTGATTGATAGTTATATATTAAGTAATACTATTTCTTAATGTCTGAGGACACATTTCAGTTTATGAACTTACATCAATTAGAATGCCTAACCAAGAGAGGAAAGGCCAGAAACCACAGGAGTGATTTACTTAAACGATAATGACACTCTTGGCTGACTAAGACAAAGTGATGGTGAAGCATGGCTCTCTGCTTTGAACGACATGCTAACATTAGCATGTTTAAAACGCTCACAATTCAAGCTTACTTGTTGATGTTTTGATGCTCACAATGCCATTGCAAACATGCTGATGTTTAGCAGGTATAATGTTTACTATGTTCACCATCTTAGTTTAGCATTTTAGCATGCTAACATTTGCTAATTAGCACAAGACACAAAGTACAGAGGAGGCTAATGAGAATGTCATTAGTTTTGCAGGTATTTGTTCATACATACTGTAAAACAAAGTAATGAACACAGTTTGATCTGATGATGAAACTGAAAAGCCAGATGATCACCAAAGTTAGTAAGATACATTGTCTGGGAACCATGGATGTCTGCACAAAATGACGTGGCGATCTATCTAATCAATGAGATATTTCCATCTGGACCCAAGTGGTGGACTGTACAGCTGACATGCTACCGTGGCTAAAAATAAAGAACCCGTTGTTCCCATACTTGTCAAATGACAAGTGAAAATTATCAACCAACAGTTAATGAAAAGAAATTGACTCTGTACCTAATCACTATTGTGCCACATTACTATGAATGTGTGGCTATTAGCTGAGCAATGTTGTATGCCTCAGAGGAAAACACTGAAAATAAAGCTGACTCCAATAATGAAAAGCATTGAACTGCTGATGCAAATGTAAGAAAACCTCAGTTTGTGAACACATTTATTTTCGTGGTTTCTAATTTCCTTTTCAATTTACCTGTTTTCATTGCACCTACTGTTTGAATTATCCGATATGCTTGCTGAGTGATTTTGAAATGATAACTTGGAAATGCTTTTAATACGGGGACTCATTACCAATTACCAAAGTTATTGCAGCTTTGTGAGCTTTCTGAATGAGATTCTTCAACCAAAGCAGGAAATCTGACCGTAAACATGAAATTAGACTTTAATGATTTCCATTCCGCTGTGTTTTCTGCTTAGGAATTGTATCCCACTATGAATACATTTATTGTACAGGTTTCTGTGAAGTTTTCAGAGGATGTTTAAGTATCATCTTCATAGTATTCCATACAAAATCATTTTGAACAAACACACAACAAAACTGAAGTTGAAAACAGTTGTTGAGCCAGGCAGGGCATATGTCTTAACAGAGTTAAATGCCTAGGATTATGTTGGGTGTTAAAACTTAGAGGCCATTGAATGGTTCATGGACCATGCTGATAGTGGCGCTGATGCGATATTCCAACTCGTTTGTTTTAAGAACCATCAGAGTCTTCTCTGATGAGAAATGGCCGATGCGGAAAGGCATTAGGAATCGATTTGAGGACTCTCTACACTTATTCTCTCACTCATACACACTCTACTCCACACGCGTACGCTCATACACAGACTTTCAGGCGCGAGATCTCCTGCACAAACTCTTGCTTGCTCACACTCTGTGGAAATCAGTCAGCAAAGCCCATTGCTTTGACAGCAGACGTATGAGCAGCAGACGCAGAGTGTGCAGGCTTATCAACCATTTAGCAGCCGATGACCTGTGGAGCGAATGGCCCTATCATGATAAATTGTCTGAACCTTGCACATTCAATTACAGGTCAGAGGGCAGCGGGTACATCAGCATGCAGCATCCATCACCACTGCTATTGATTGCCCTGCGATAAGTGTGTGTGTGTATGTATGAATGTTGCTGGAGGCAGTGTTGGGTTGTGCTGCTTTGGTGGGCACCATAATTTAACTTGAAAAAAGGCACAAATGTTTTTTGCCCAAACTTAAGCAAAAAAAATAAAAAGCCTAAACGTAATCAAAATTGGCACAAATGAAAGCAGTGAAACGGCACAATCAGATTTGAGAGAGACGGCTAGTGGCAGCCATTGTAGTGAGTGACCTGTCTGTATTTTTAATTTCTGTAATCCAATTCAGTCGAGTCTGTGGGTGTCATCTTGATTTTATGGGATTGCTTTTTTCTCCCACTTTATTTAAGGTTGATTTTGTTTATCTGCCTTGCACATATTTATAATTTGTCTCTCTGTGTAACATCATCCAGTTTTACCAGCACAAATAAGCATTTAAATTGAACCATATCCTCTATGATCTACCTGCAATGACCCAGCTTTGGTGGAAAGCTTTTTTAAGCTTTCCACCCCAAAACCCCAAAACAAAATGTGGCTACCTTTTTAGGTAGCCACATTTTGTTTTGGGGTTTTATGCTTTCATTCAATACTGACTCGCCTCGCAAATCATTTCTAATATCCAACACCATTTCCTGTGCCCTACATATACAGTATAGTCACTTAATCTCTACATGTAGGTTTCAACTAGGGCTTTCAAACAATTAATTTTTTTAATCGCGATTAATCACTGAATTTCTATAGTTAATCGTGATTAATCACACGTTTTATCACATGATTAAAATTCTTTAAAATTTGAATCTAGAGTCAATATTATGGTTGGATATTGTTTGGTTTGGATACCGGTGCTAAAGCGGTACATTTAAAACGGTATTAAGAAGGGTACTGATCAACAGTTGGCGATATTAAAGAACAGCTTGTTTGTTGCTAAGGCCACATGGTCAAAATTAAATGATTTAATAATAATGTAATAACCATAACAATAACTTATTTCACTAGTAAATAGCTGTTGAACGACAAAAACAACCACCAGATGGGAAAAGGGCATTTAACAATAACTTTGAATGCACCACGAGACTGTAGGTTACCAGTTTCATTGAACGCACCGTCTGCAGATTGTTACATCCCGTTGTCGGAATCCTCTACAGTGAAATACAGACAAACTTTACACCGTTTAGCCTTAGCTGTCAGCATTGTAACCGTGTTTAATCCAGCTGCTAGCTAACGGTAGGCTAACATTAGCTGCTGTCAAGTGTAGTGTTGACTAGCGTCACGTGCAGCGATGTTTCTGTTGCCTGTAACGTCTGTTTCAGAGCATCAGAGAGAAGCGCAGGCATATAAGTGGCACCAGAATGAGCGTTGCAATTCCTGCAGCAGCAGGATGTGTTACGAGGAAGTAGGGCTGTGCTCCATTGAAGAAATTCATTCAGTCAACTAACACTCATTCAATTGTATCGACTAATCGATTAGTTGATTTAATCCACGGATCAGCAAAGAGTCATGCAAAAGTACAACTTTAATTCTTGCGTTTACCAGAGATGTGCTCGTACGTCTCTTGGAAATAAGTCATTCAGCATGAAAAAAAAGCATAAAAGAAATGAATAAATTAATAAATGATGGCATGCGATAAAAAAAAAAATGTACGCGTTATGCTCTGACCTTAATTGCATCGCGATTAACGCGTTAATACTCACAGCCCTAGTTTCAACAATTTTCAGCCAATTCTCAGGTCTAAATAATAAAGCACTTGTTAACGGTGATACACTTTGCTCCAACCTCTGCACTGTTTAGATACTTTACATACGTCTCATGTTATACGCATGTTAAAAATCCACTGTTACAATGCATCCTTTCTGCTCTCTGCATATCTGACAGCTGCACCTATTGCTCACATCTTCAATGCAGCAATTCTGAGATATACAAATCAGAGCCAAGTGTGGAGATAGAGACTGCCCTTCCTGCCTGCCCACTTATCTAATTTTACTGATCAGTCCACTGTCTCACTGCCCAGCACATTATTATACTTGATAGATATCCTTTTGTTGGCAATCATCTAACTCTGCCTTCATTTTGATCTCAACTACACACCTGTAAAATTTTGGGACTGCATCTTGCAAGGTTGCAATGATATCACTGTGACTAAATTTTGATTGCCATTTCGGCCCATAACAAAAATAATTATTTTGCACATTACGTTTTGCAAGTCTTTTTAAAAAAAAATTTAAAAACGGGAAAAGTATTAAGGGAAATTTCACAGCTCAAGGTGTTTTCACTGTTTGTTTATTAAGTTCAATAAATGCTACATCTTTCCAAAAGTCATTGAGTAATTGTGTTGATCGTGATTTCAATATTGACCAAAATATTTGTGATGACTTTTTCCATAATCGAGCAGCCCTATGGCAAAGAACTCAAATCCACTTCCAAGGTAGTTCCCGCTACAGTAGGTGTCTCCAGGACTACATCTTGCCATGATGACACATACACAGACTCCCAAGGTGAAAACAATACGAAGTTTATTAAGTCAGTCACAATAGCTCCATTTTGTTCACACTTTCATTTCGATTATAATCTATTGGAAAGGGAAAATAAAGGTCACTTATTTGGCAATAAGGTCTCACAGTTTATTCAAAAGATGTACAGTATTTGTAGATCTGCTCTTGTCTCATGACTGTCTACAAACCAGTGGAACAGGTTCTTTTTTTTATAATAAAAAGGTAAATCTAACAAATAAAAACCCAGGTGAAAACAACTGGAATGGAGAGGGTGTGAGAGAGAGAAGGTTCTTGAAAAGCACTTCTAAGTACAGATGCATGGATTTGTCCATGTGGCAGTGAGCCTGTCAGCAGTTTTCCACATCAGCAAATTCCCCTCTCCTGCTTCATAGCATGTGAATACATCACTTCCAACGACACCAAGGCTCGGACGTTTCCTGCCTTATCATGCCCAGTCATCTCTCGATCACTTCCTCACATTATAAAGCAATTGCACTCAGCATGTTAGTATAAATACATAAATTCATGGCCTGCTGGATGATAGGCTCTAAACATATTTCCTCTCTTCTAAACAGACAGACACACACAACTTCACATGTGGTTACACATCTTAAAAGATTTATTCCGAGGCCTTTCTTTCAGGTAAAAACTCTGTAAGAGTTGCCATTTTCTCTCGATGTCAAGTCCATCCAGCTCACAACAATAAGTTTCAAAACAATGGTTAAGGAATTGCACACAAAAGACATTCTACGTATTTGGTAGTGCAGAACTAATCAATATGCTGATTAATACCGAGATGTAGTGTCAATGGAGATAACAAGATAAAGAAGGCATCTAGTACATTGCCAAATGTTTTGTAGTGGACATGAAATAGAGAAAAGGAGGAGAGCTGTTTGAGAGATCGGTGTGTGTGCTCCTGTGCGTGTGTTTATATGTACGATCTTAGCCAAGCGGTAGTGCCTGAGCTCAGTAGCACTGAAGCATGTATTGTAATCAATAGCACTTCAGCCAGAGAGCAAATCAATGGAGGCTGCATTGTAATAGAATGCATGGTCAAGAGAGAAGAGAGAAGCAGAGAGATAGAGAGCAAAGACAGAAAGATGTTAATTTAGGCCAAGAGAGAGGTGGGGAAATGAATGAGGATAAAAAAATACATTATTAACTGAATTAAACAGGAAAATACACAACATATACTGTATGAGTTCATGGTGGTAGGTTAAAGGAAGAGAGTAGATTAAGGTGTGATGTAAAAAAAATAGAAAGACATTTATCACCATAGACAAATATCTGCATAATTGTGCTGCCTTAGCGAGCTTGTTCAAACCCCCTGTGAGAAAAGCAATACATGAAAAGTGGCTCCAATGAGAGGAAAATGAATAGTGTGTGTGTGTGTGTGTGTGTGTGTGTGTGTGTGTGTGTGTGTGTGTGTCAGGTAGTTTGTATCAAAAAGAAGAACGGGACGGTTGAGTTTAGGAAAACAATAACGGGACAACAATGGCACGGTTGGGTTTAGGAAAAGAAGAAAGCGACGGTTGGGTTTAGGAAACACACGGGACACGATCCCCGGTCTCCTGGGTGAAAGTCCTGTGTTGTTTGACCCATCCACCACCCCAACCAGCCTCCATATGCGGATTTTCGGGCTTTCATACTACTTGCTACCGTAGTCGCTCTCATTGACAATCGTGAGATTGTGCTGTGCTGTGTTCACGAAACATGCTTCCCGTTGAAAAACTATTAAAAAAAATATTTCGCTGGAAAACAAACTAACAGAAGTTCTTTTCTGTAAATAGACATGCAATCGCAAGGTAATGTATGTCAATGGAGGCCAAACAGCGTTGATAAACACACTAAAAAGCGATTATGCGTCTTGATAACACACCAAAATGGCAAACGAATTGTGTTATACACACGGCACTTATTGAGATCAGTCTGTGTGAACTCATCTGACAGATGGTGCAGACATGACTCCTGACCTCCCAATTACTGGAGTTTATTTGGTGGCCGGTAAACTTCAATAGGTCTTTTTTCCACTGGGACTTTAATGGCAGTTTCACGATTTCAACAGCAGTGGAAAAGCATGCTGTACAGTATTTTAACTTAAACACCAGAGTGCTCTCAGAGCTAAATTGTGTTTTCAAGTTTAATTGTATGGAACAGGCTGTGAAGAAGGAGCTAGGTATCAGGGAAACAAAGCATGTGCCCTCTGCAGAGATAAATTCAGTTACAGTCACAAAACCCACTTCCAATGCCAATGTAGTAAAAGTGAAATGATAGGTGCCGATTTGTTGAGAAAGTGTAGATTATGTCGTACTGCTCAGTCTTGCTCACTAAAGCATGGTTATGAAAATTCTTTCTGCTCAATATCTCTCTTACACTTTACACTGACTAAATGTGTCTAAAATTGCAACCCTGATGTATATAAACTCCACCAGATTTTGAGCAAAAGCAGGTAGCTCTATTCAGTGAAAAAAGCTCTGTTAAACCTACTGTACACTACCTGCCCTGCACAAAACAGCATACAGATGTATGAATATTGGACTTGGATTCATCAGGTGGACAGAAACATGATGCCAAAGGAATACTAATGTTACTCAGCGAATGCTGAAATCGTAAGTAAGCTAGTGCTGGCTAACATGTTACGTTGGGAATATGTTAATGTGTTTGTTTTGCAGTGTTTCCCACACATAGGCTATTGTGTGGCGGTGCGCCTCACTATCAACACTGGCCACCGCACATTGCGCTTAGTTATTCATTTTTTAAACGCTATTTAAAAACGTTCTTCTGCATTTCCTTTCCCTTTTTCCTATGTTTAAGCCAGGTTTAAGGTTTTAAGTGAGGGTAACCTGCCTGTAAGACAATGTTGGAGGCTTAAAACACCATTGAGCCCACCATGCACACAGCGTACGTCTCCATCAAGGAGAGAAGACGGCTGGCAAAATTCACAAGTTCACGAAAGGTTGGTATCTATCTCGTGAACACCTTTACACAATCACACATTCATAATCACCGACCCGACTTTTAGCAAACAAGCGATTGTGCCTCCTTTAGAAAGTCAACTAGTCGCAAGTTTGTGGTAAAATGCAGTTGGGTTGTTGAGGTCAAAACACTATATGTAGCAGCTGTGAATCAAATAAACGTATTATAAATAATGTTATGTCATTTTTTACTCTTACACTGAATGCTTGCTGCTTCAATCTAGATGAGGACCAGCCTGAACCGGAGGGATCAGTCTGAAACAGAGCTGAACAGTCCCACCAGTGGAATTAGTTATGTTATTTGTTTTACAGTATTTTCAGGCTTCAACCAGTGAAAGACGGGAGAGAAAGACCGATTCATTAGGCAGTGAAGTAGGAGATGAGGACAGCATCCAACTGCGTGCGTGTCTCTCTCTCTCTCTCTCTCTCTCTCTCTCCCCCCCCCCCGTGACACGGGGCAACACCCACCCACCGCCACAAGTTGCTTCCTAATCTGTGGGAAACACGGTTTTGTTTTCCTAAAGTGACTATAAAATCAATTATTGCAGGTTTAAGTAAAAGTAAAGAAGCATCTATCATCAGCAAAATGTCCTTAAAAGTATCAAAAGTAGCATTTTGCTGTAATGCTGTTGGATAAACGTAGTGGAGTAGAAAAAAAAGCAGTCACTCAACTACAGTACAAGTGCCTAAAAATTGTACTTAAGTAGAGTACTTTGTTACCATCTTGTGTCTATGTGTGCTGTATGTGCCCTCATCCACATGTGGACCCCGACAATACAGAGAAGACAAACAGTCAAAAATAAAAATGCAGCAATGAGTCACCAAAGTGGAAAAGCTTTCCCTCTATGGAAATTAACTAACGTGTCTCAGAATGCATTAAACACTTATAATTTGTTTGCTGATTGATGGCTCTGTGTGTGTGTGTGTGTGTGTGTGTGTGTGTGTGTGTGTGTGTGTGTGTGTGTGTGTGTGTGTGTGTGTGTGTGTGTGTAAAATGGGGATTGATAATGAGTTGCATGAGATGAGATGCACACATATATTAACGGTTGGGCTGTTTGTAGGGAATACCTCTGCTCAACTATTACAGCTTGCATGCATGAACGCACACACACAGACACACTCACACACAAGGTTGAACACAGTTATGAGTATTTCTTTTCTATCTCTCTCTCTCGCACATGCACCCACATAAGGATGCATAAACTCAGCAACACACACACACACACACACACACACACACACACACACACACACCTGCTCGCTCTGGGTCTGATAAACTTGCTTATGACAGCTAATAACTCCCCTATTCCCTCTGGTCTTAATTAGGGCCAGTTATTACAGAGTGTTTGATGCTCTCTTTCTCTCCCTCACTCTTTTTCTCTCGCTCCTTCTCACACTGTTGCACAGCTTGATTCCTGGGTGTTGTTGAGAGCGAAATGTGGAGAGAAGGGAGGGAGGATGACTTCGGAAACTCCTCTCCGCCTCACTGTCGGGGGTCTGTGAATCAGTCTGCATCCCACACACATATACGCATACAAACACACACATAATTGCTATTCCCAGTTTCTTTCTTTTTTGCATTTAGGCGTCTTGGCTCAACCTGGCTCCATGCAATTTGTAGCTTCTTTTTTTTTGCAGTTCAAAGTTAAGAACGGTATGATGAATGGAAGGTAAAAAGCAGGCATAAACTGGACTTGAACTCACAACATGACTGATGTGTGCTTCTTTCATCTACAAAAACAATCTTTGAGGGGAAAAAAGGTCCTACTGACATTCATAAATGTTTTCAAATGATACAGCTCACTTTCAAAGTGTTTCACAAGCCCAGGGTCACCAAAGTTGTTTAAAACACACAAAGGATGACATACATTTTAATTTAAAAAAACATTTAAATTGCTGAAGTTAAGAATTAAGAGGTTTTCAGAGAACCCCAATAATAATGCAAGTCATAGTCAACAGGTTTACCCCTTGTTAATGAAGTGCTTTATGCAGGCTGCTATAATTTGGATTGACATTACTATGTTAGATTATCAGAAGATGGGGAAATCAACTTGATAATTATTCTTTTTATATATTTATTATATTATTGCCGCTAAACATTTTCACCAGTGCACCTGACATTTAGCAGGTCTGTCGCTGTGTGTGTGTGTGTGTGTGTGTGTGTGTGTGTGTGTGTGTGTGTGTGTGTGTGTGTGTGTGTGTGTGTGTGTGTGTGTGTGTGTGTGTGTCGTTATTTTATTTATTTTACGGATGGACCGATTATCGGGCTGTTTTTTGGCAGTTTGCAGATTATCTGTATTTGATATCAGATTATCTTTGATTTGCCTGATAAATTAAGTTAATTCATTAAAAAGTGCGCTACTTTGGCTCCGCTACAGCTCCGTGTCTGTCCCTTTGCTCCGGTTTCACTCACCACTGAGTCTGACTTAATGTCCCGCCCACAACACTATCTGACTGACTATCTTTTACTGTGTATTATATTGAAAGTTTCTAATTTATTAAATCATTGATTAAAGCATTTAAACAAAGTTTTGTGTTGGAATTTGTAAAAATTCCAAAATCTTAATTTTTACTTAAAGATTTTCCTCTTCACTGTAAATACATATCGGTTCCAAATATCTGTTATCGGTTTCATTAACTACTAATAATCGTTATCGGGCATGAAAAACCAGTATCGGTCAATCCCTAATTTATTTCACCGGCATGTGTGTCAGCCTTCTACTACTCCTCGAGCGACATTACAACCTTAAAACATACTGGTAATTCAGAATGAACTATTGATTGTTTTTTCATTAAGAAAAATGCAGCGGTGCCCATTGAACAAAGTCAATGATCAAGCTCAAAGAGCTCAGATTCATTCCAATCTTGACTACTTGATGCTGGTTAAAAAAAACTAGCTACAGTACCGTCCATGAAATTCTTATTGATGAGATATCCAGGATACTATCTTTCCAATAAAATGATATGATACATGTATGACAATATATCTTCTAAGAAAAGTTAATGAATTACATCTTTGATTTTTTTCAAATGATAAGAACCTGGTAGTGATGCTTTATATGGGCATGTATTTGCGATCTCTTTTTCCTCTCGCTTTCCTCACAGCCACACTTGCATGTAAGCTACTCTCACTACGGCACCGCTCGCTCTCCTTGCTCGACCACATACACACTGACGTCACTAACTCAACTGACTGTGACGGCTGCGAGACAGAAAGACCTCACGCTCGACGGACAATACAGTCCAATACTCTCCTCTTCAGAAAGACGCTAGTCGCTTTTTTTAAACCCGCACCCACTGCTGTACAGAGCCTTGTAGGCTCTCTGTTGGTAGAGCCAGTGAACCGCAATCAATGAGCCGTCTAGGGATGTAGCAACTCCCCGCCCCCGCTGTGTAGAGCTTCGCAACAGCGTGCTGTGTTTGACTTTTTTGCACGTGCGCGATCGATTGAAAGACACACAGACACACACACAGATTAATAGTTAGATGGCCCCAGTGTATGGCACAGTGAGAAGAAGGGAAATATAGAGGCCAAAGGGAAAAAAGCGAGGACAAGGGTTTGATCAGTGGTAGTTTGATTAGATGAGCGAGTGACCTCATGTATTATGCAGAAATTATCTCTGGTCCCAACATGATATCATGATCTGAGTGAGGAGCATGTAGTGAGACTCTCAACATCAAATATTCATCACACACACACACACACACACACACACACACACACACACACACACACACACACACACACACACACACACACACACACACACACACACACACACACACACACACACACACACACACACATTCACTTACAGCATGTTAATTGCCTACTTTGAGTGCAGAGGTCTTGAGTTGGACAGATGACTCAGGTCCCTACATTGGCTACAACACACAACTGACAATATAATTTGGGCAAAGGTTCACCAAAGACAGATATTTGTTCCAATAAAGGATGTCACGAGAACTGTTACTTCGGTACCAAGTCGGTACCAACATTCTTAAAAGGTGACGGTACTCGTTTCTCTGCAGTAGCGTAGGTACCGTTGGTAACGAAGGTACCAAGGTTGCAATTCTTCCAGAACCGATGGGGGCAACATACGAGCCTAAGTGTTTTGGTAAAGTCTACAAGCCTAAAAGCACACAGAAAAAACTAGAGAAGATGAGAAGAAAGTTGGTAAGAGTCAAATATGTAAATACTTTGCATTCGAGGCGGATGACAACGGACATAGATATGATGCTCTGAAGCCATCGTTCATTTCAAACAAGTGGAGGAAACACCTAGAATTTGGCGAAGCACTTGAAAGACAGGCACCGCGATCTCTTCAAAGAATATAAGGTGATTGAGTTTGTAAGTCATAATTACAACAAACTGTTAATAGCAAGTCTCTACCTCACCTGCATCATCTCATGAACTGTCAATCATGACTAAAACCACTCCCCTTTCCAAGGTGATGTAACTCAGCCCTTCAGGCCTGTGACTCTTTTCCCTCCAAACCACACCAGGCAGAACAAGAGGATTGATAGTTCAATCCTGTTAAGTAAAGAGAAAATTAAGTGCCGATTGTGGAGGCATAAATGATACATCCATCATCCACTATCAACCGACCCACAACTAGGCCTGTAACAATTCCCAATTTTGCTGGACCATTAATTGTCAATAATTGTGATTAACAATATAATTGTCTCTTTTAGTGAAATAATACATTTTTTATGTATTACTTTTTCAAACAAATTAAAGTTTAGGATACATCTTTTGTTATATATCACAGTTATGTGACCCAGATACGCAGCTTCACAGCCTACGAAGTAAACCATGCCTTATCATAAAACATTGTATTTTTTGCTTAAATGAAAAAAAAAAAATTGAAAATGGAACATTTATTCCCGTCAATAAAAAACAAAGCATTAATCAGACAAAAAACAGATTGTGTTTAATTTCTCTGGCTTTAGAGGGCTATAGCCCAGGATGTGTGGAGTTGCTATGGCAACAAGTGACCGCTGCCAACAGTCCCACCAATAATCACTTGCATAATTACAATTTGGCACATCTAAACGAATGTAATTTGCAGCCAGGGTCGTCTAGCAACTCTCTGTTGGCTTGCGAGCTGGAAAAGCCAAACTCTAGCCGGGCCAATCAAATCGTGTATAGAGTCGGTGGGCGGGCTTAACATAACGGCAAAGTTGCGACGGTTGCGCGTGAATTCCCTGCTACTTGAAAACAAAGAAGATGGCTGAGCTGCCGAAAAGCGGTCTTTCGAATCAGCTTTGGCTGCGACTCTGGAAGACTTGGAGTTAAGCTTTTCTTCTAAGTCATTCTTAAAAAAGAAAGATGTGTTCGGAGTTTTGCCGACCGGATACGGCTAAAGTTTAATCTATCAACTAGGAACTAGGAAAATGCATGGGACCTTCTTCGTTGCTCTGCCTGGTTGTAGCACTATCCTATTGCGTGGAGAGGGAATTGGAAAGACAACCGTTTATCCCGCCCCTCGGATTGAGCCCTGCCAATGGTGAGTTCCCAGACCCAACATCTTGATGTGGGTCTGGCTTGTCTTTTAATGACACATTCCTCTGTGGCTACAAACCTTGTGTTTTGCCAATAGGTTTGGTTTGGAAGTCAACATCAGTTGACCAGGAGGCACAGCTGAGCAATAACCAACTAAAGATCAATGATTCTAAAATAGTTACATTTAGGGTTTTACTGGTACCGACCGAATTACGTCGGTACTACAGAGTATTGGTTCACGTAAAATCAAACGGTACCAAATTTCGGTACCTGAGAGCACATAAGCGCAAGCTTATCTGTCCTCTCTGCATGTTGACAGAGAGCAGAGGTCCAACACACAGTCACGGCGATGCCGATTAAGTGGTTTCAAGTGTGGTTACAGTTTTCAAAAACTTCACACAGACACCTTTCACTGTGATATGATATTAATGGCATTGCATGTTTGATCCACATTGCAGCTGCCGAAAAGGTGGGCACGGAGGTAAAAAAAACAAGCTCGCTTTATTTAATCTCTTTACAAAGCAGTCCCGGTGCTGTTGACGTTACACTTCCTGTGAGAAAAGCAGGCACAGCGGTGGTTTCGGTGCCGTGGGGACTGACTGACAGGCTGAGGTTTGAAGGCAAAGTAACTTTATTTCTACAGCACCTTTCAGCAACAAGGCAATTTAAAGTGCCTTCATTAGTTGGACTGTGTGTGTATGCATGTGTGCGTGTGTGTCTTCCAAACCATTATCTGGTTACATAAAACATTAAAGAGCAATAAAACAGTCATGATGAAAATAAAACAGGCTAAAAAAGAAAAATATACAAATACAAGAATACAAGTTTAATAATTATTCAATTTAATAGGTTGTACTCGGGGGAAAAAGGGTTTGGGAGGAGGGAGACGGAGGCATTTTTCCCAAATAATGACAGAAAGTATTCTCCAGAACGGAGCGTTCAGGAAGGACAAATCTGACAGAAATTATTCTCTCTCTCTCTCTCTCTCTCTCTCTCTCTCTCTCTCTCTCTCTCTCTCTCTCTCTCTCTCTCTCTCTCTCTCTCTCTCTCTCTCTCTCTCTCTCTCTCTCTCTCTCTCTCTCTCTCTCTCTCTCTCTCTCTCTCTCTCTCTCCTAGTACAACAGCAACTCATAAAAATACTGTAAACAACAATATTACTACTAATAACTATTTAACAAACTCAGTCAACATTATGCCATGTACATGTACTATAGGAATAACTGCAATTATTAGTTTCCGTAATTACTAGTTAAAATACATTTTAGGTCAACAGCCAAATCATAATTTGGGATTTTTTTCTGTCAATTCCTCAGGGTGTGAATCCAGCAGGGGAATGGCAGACTGCCACTTCCAATTGAAACTGCTAGTGTGTGAGTGTGTGTGTGTGTGTGTGTGTGTATATATATATATAAATAAATAACTTTAATCCTGCATACCAAGCTCTTATTGGTCAACAGTTTCTCCAATCAGCAAAAACAGCCCTCAATCGCCACACCCTCCAAACTATATGAAACAACAATACCAACACTGCAATATTACAACGGTTGTCCGATGATTGTTGGAGTGGGAGTCATCATTCCTATCTCTGCCATCCATCCCATATGACATGAATGCGTAATTATGCCAAGTTACTGGTTACACCCTTGCCTTTTACAGTTCACCTACATGTAGCCTCGTAAAATGTAACATATGTTGCATTTTATTTGAAATCCCTAAATTGTGTGCAGAACCTTAGCAAAACTGAACAGCTGCCTATTTAAACAGTGTTAAGAGAGATGCCAGAGGAAGAGATAAAGATGAGCACATAAACCACCAATAGTGTGTAAAGATTATCACCGCCATTGTTAGGGCAATGTCTCCCCTCTCACCCCAAAACCAAGCTCAGTATAATGATGATGAAGCTCAGGATTAATCAAGAGGACAATATTTTCAATGCGCCAGGTTGACATTTGTTCAGAATGTGGATTGTGGCCGATGTTACAGCACACATCTTCCAGTAAGCAGCATGTGATATCGATGTGGATGATGATCAGGTTACACTAAATATGACGGATGCATAAAGTGACGGTAATTCTGTTGTACAGAACACCTGCGCCATGTTTATGCTTTACTTGAGTGTACCCCTCAGTTGCCTGAGATTCCACTAGTCGAGCAGTAGTATTTGTTTTTTGTCAGTGTGCAGTTTACGTCTGGGGACATTTCAGTCCTCAGAAGTAGCTGCAGAGTGAGCGCTCCTCTTCGGTACACTGTACTATAAATAAAGAAATATTTGTGTGTGCTGTAAAGTGGTTGGAAAAAATGAAATCGGAATCGGCTAAAATCGTTATCGACTGGCCTAACTCAAAGAAAATCAGAATCGGCCTAGAAAGTTGTAATCGGTGCATCTCTACATATTATGTATTAACGTATTAAGCTATCAATGACTCCACATTAAATGACGCTATACACTGAATGTTAGCCCCTAAATAAATGTAGCAAGCGAAGCTACAGCAACACGGCAAAAGTAGTTTACAAACGTTACATCGGAGCCATTTTTGTTTCTACATGCATGTAGATGACTCATCGGTGTTTGGCGGTAGCATCAGTGATCCTCTGCAGTTTATTATTCTGCTTAGACGTGGTGAATTCACAGCAACTTAATACGATATAGTCTCTTTGGTTCTCTTCTGTTTACCAGCTCAAGACCAGCAACTCATAACAGAGACGGTTTAGTATCTTTGGTTATAATAACTCTTTGGTTAGGCGTTTACACTGTGTCTTGTCTTTTTCAACTCACTTCTTTTGCCAGCTTGAAATCCGAAATGTTTCCATCTAGGTGGTTCAGTTTAAGTTTTCTATAAGACTAACTGCCATTTATCATCTTGTCACTCAAAAAACACATGAACTTTCTAGTAATGTTAAGCAACAGTGGGCGCCGTTCGCTCTCTCACCCACACTCCCACCGCTATACTGAAATGTTAACTCCTTCACAGCACCGCTCATGCAGTAAATTGCCGTCAGACACTACCGACTCCGTTAGTTCGTTTATATACAAACATCATATTAGTCACGTTGCACAGGTTGCTAATGTCAGCTACTTTTTAATTTGCCAGAAGGTGACATAGTGACAAATGTCGGTTCAACTGGTAAGCATAAAATCAAACCGTTTTAGCCTCTTACACCGGACTGGACCGGTGAAACCGGAAATCGGCCAAACTCTAGAAACTGTCAGGGCCAAAGTTATACAAGTGTGTTTGTGACAAACATACTACTACTTACTGTGTCTTTCAATGCAACTCTACTTCAGTGGGGAGTGGGACAGTGGGGAACTCACACATGACTAGTATTACCAAGTGACTTTTTTTACCCTGCATGTCTATGATTAATGCAGTGCACTCACACCAGATAAAAAGTATGTGTTTCTTCACGTGATTGAAAAATAGTGTAATATACTAGTTTCCCCAAGAAATCTGGTTTAAGCCTGTTCAAAGAATAAATGTTCCTTATCACATGCTGCCATGCATGTCATCCATCTCATTATCGTTTGCATTTTGAGTTTGCTCTTTCTCCAGATGGGTCTCCATGCTAAGTGGGTGGATGAGCCTCATGAATTTGCTTTTTATTTATTTTTTTTTTTTTGCTTGAAGGAAAGGGAAGGAACACGACCCAAGGGACAAATGTTGACAGATGACCTATGTGTTTGGTGAAATAGGTAATTTGTGGAGGAATCCTTTAAAATTTCTATTTCACAGATTACAACCATGACGGACATGACAAATATCACTCTTGCATCAGTGCGTCACCTATGGATCTTGAGCTGGGAGCTGATTAGCTTAGCACAAAAGACTTCTAAAGAAGCAGGGGGAAACTGCAAGCCTGGCTCTATCCAGAACCTCTAATGCCAGGATCAGACCAAATATTCGTGACGAAACGATTTAAGAATGTCGCAGCGGTCTGAATTAGAGGATGGATACAACCCGAGGCCAACGGTACCCGACCTGATGTTCAGGTTCGGGTCAGGCTCAGTCAAATCAGCGCGATAAGGCATTGAACATTTTAAATTTAAAACAGCTTATTATGATTGGGCTTCTTGTGCGTGCCTGTGTTAACGTGCGCTTGTTGCCCTGTGTGCGCTGATGCGCTCATCTGTTGAAAATGTCCGAATGCCTTCCTACAGTTGCTTAATAAAAGTGTGCTTTCCACACAAACAAACGTACATGTGTCATTAGTATGAGAAAAAAAATTTGATTTGAACTGTCAGGCTCGGGTCGGGCTTGGAAATAAATATCTTAATGCCTGTCGGGCTCGGGCCGGGTTCGGTTACTGCTCTGTCGGTTGCAGGTCAATCCGCACACTAGTCTGAATCACCCTGTCTCAGCTTGACTCAAATCAGCTGATGGTGTGGCTGCGACTCAGCTGGTCGAGTCTCCAGAGGCTGGTTTTAGTCACCTGTTTCAACAGCCAATAGCGAAGTTATCTTGTAAAGTCAGCTACAATGAAATTATCCATAATCCATTTTATTTCTGTTACAAACTGTTAACGGAGGCTCAACGAGCGCCCGCAAGCACGTACGTTGATTGAGTTAGAGAGTGACTGAAGAGAGGCAGCGCCTAGGACAAAGCCGTGAATCAGAGAAATAAGCAAGCTTCTCACTATCACTAACGTTATCCACATTCATATTTAGACTCAACAAATGATATATGCATTTTAGCTACAAAAAGCCTGGAACTAGGACGGAAGTACAAAGAGTCGTTGCTGTGGAGATGATCCACCGTCTCGTCACATTGGTGTGAACTGGCAGGTTTTAGAACGCTGCAGACCAACGCGCTGCAAGTAGTTGCAAGTTTCAACTCGTCTCGTTGCGAATCTTTGGTCTAAAGTGGACTTAAAGCTGTCAAATTAACAAGTTTTCTTCTTCTTTGTTTAATCTGTGCGGTTACTGTTAAGACATGAGTGGTACCAAGTCTCTCATCTAACTATTGGCAAGAAAGTGAAGTGTAATTCTCAAAATGACCTATGAAGAGATAGCAAATAACATGACATCTCTGTGTCTCACTGAGTTAGCTGATGTAAAAAACTGAAAAAGCGGAGCGCCCAGATAGCTCAGTTGGTAGAGCGGGCGCCCATATATAGAGGTTTAGTCCTCGACACAGCGGGCCCGGGTTAGACTCCAGCCCTTTGCTGCATGTCATTCCCCCCTCTCTCTCTCCCCTTTCATGTTTTCAGCTGTCCTGTCAAATAAAGGCCTAAAAATGGCCAAAAAATAATCTAACTGTGTGTGTGTGTGCGTACAGTACATATGAGGAGAGTTTGACCTTTATAATGTGGTGGAGGATAGATGGATGAGCAGATGAATAATAAATAAAGAGCCAATTGAAGATGTTCCACCAATCCTGTCTTCAAAAATGATCTATTCCCTGACTCCTCACATTAATGCAAATGCGCACACACCTGCTAACAGGTGTGTATTACCACAAACACAAAGGACCACTCATTCAATGTACCACTAGGTCTCTGCTGTAATCTGTAAATATAAATCAAGAATCCTAACAGGCATATACAGGGTATCATGGGTATTGTAGGCACCTACAGTAAAGTGCATAAGTGCAAATATACACAGCATGGCATGGATTTGTCTGCTGCCATCTATGCTGGGTGACTCAAAACATCTGTGGAGAAAAACAATTTGTCTACAGTACAAATGCACTCTGAATGACCCCTGTCTCTCTCTGAGCTCCCTCCTCAACATTTCTCCTTTGAAAAACACTAAATGGGCTAATGAGACTACTGCAGGGACAAGAACAGCCAAGAACTGTCAAAAGAATAGTGAGTGGATTATATATATATATTTTTTGAAAGAAATTACAGTAATGCTGGACCCCCTAAATAGATGACATATCTCATTGCCTTGGTTACTCAGTCGCCCCGTTTCCATGGGGAACCGATTTCAAAAGCAGATTTGATTGGTTGCTGGGGCTGCTTCCGTCTGTGCTGCTAATTAGCAGTCTCATGGCTTCCCCCAGGTCTGTAGTGAAGTTGGTAGGAAACTGGCTTTAACACTGAGACACCCACACACACCCCCACACCCAACACACACACACACACACACACACACACAGATATAGAAGTGGTTTGGAGATCTCAAAAGTGACGAAACGCAGATTAACACGGTCTGCAAAATATGCCGTTGGTCTGTGTTGACCAAGACGGGAAACACAACAAATCTTTTCCATCACTTGAAAAAGGTACCATCCCAGTGACCACACCGAACTGAAAATGCGGGCCCATGTTAACGTTAGTCCGCCCACAAGTTTTGTCCAAAGTCCTAGTGGTTCTCATGCTGTTAGCAGCATTAGCGGGGCTGAAAAACAACAGTGTCGTCTTTTGTGACCATTGCCCCATATGAAAAGCGATCAAAAAGTAGCAAGGATGTAACCATCGCAGTTATTTACTTTATCGCGACATGATGCCCCTGAGCACAGTGGTGAAAGGCGGATTCAGGAAATTGATTAAAGTGCTGGACTCGAGGTATGAACTCCCAGGTAGAACATACTTTTCCTAAATGGCACTGCCTCATCTTTACGAAGAGTGCCGCGTAAAGCTGGAAATTCAGCTAAGGGATGTGAGATACTTTGCATCAACCACCGACCTATGGTCCAGCCGTACATCTGAGCCATATATGAGCCTCACAGTTCATTACATAGACGAGGAGTGGACTCTTCAAAGCAGATGCTTGCAGACGGCATATTTTCCAGAAGACCATACTGCTGAAATAATCAGCCAGGGACTGGAGGATGCACTCGCAACTTGGTGCCTTAGTGAAGACCAACAGGTGTGCATCACCACAGACAACGGGGCAAACATTGTCAAGGCTGTTTCACTTAAAGATTGGAATCGCCTGCTGCGTTTTGGTCACCGGCTGCATCCAGCCATTGGTAAGTTAATGAACACATCCCTTCGGCAGAGGAAATATAATAATGATAATAATTAACTATAATAACAGTCATAACAATAATATTGTATTATCACAAAAGCTAATTTAAACTAATTTGTATTATCCTCTTTGCCTAGTTACAAGTACAAGTTCTACAGCATGTGCCTATTCCGTTTTTGTCGGAAGTGTGAGAGAGCCATGGGTGTGTGCAAAAAAGTGGTCAGTGCTTTTTCTTTCTCATGGAAAAAGAAAAGACAACTAGCAGCAGCTCAAGAGGAGCTCAAACTACCCAAGCACAAGTTGATCACAGAATCACCCACCAAGTGGGGTTCCCGCCATGCAATGATGGCACGAGTGCTGGAGCAGGAGAAGGCCATTGCAAAAGTTTTATTAGCTGATAAAAATAAAAAAAAGGCACTTGGTTCCCTCATGGCAGAACATTGATGTCCTGGAGTCTTTCCACAAGGCTCTAAACCCACTTGCTGACTTCACTGATGCCCTTTCTGGTGAAGCATATGTGAGTGTGTCTTACCTGAAACCTGTGCTGCAGCTCTTTAATGAGGAGGTCCTAAAGCCAGAAGCTGATGACTCAGAGCTCACCAAGACCATCAAAGCTACCATCATCAGCTATCTGAATGAGAAATATGATGATGATGCTGCCACTGATGACCTCCTGAACATGGCATCCCTAGTTGATTCTCGGTTCAAGACCCGATACATCAAAGACGACAAGGTTGAGGCTGCGAAATCCAGAGCTGTGGCTCAGATGCTGGATGAATGTCAGAGCACATTGCAAGCTACTCTCACATTCAGATCTACTGTACCGGGGGGAGGCAGAGGAGATGCTGCAGCAGCTACACCAGCCAAAATGCAGAAGAAGACACTGGGCAGCTTTTTCAAGAAGTCCTACTCTCTTGCTACTTCTGGTCTTACAGACCAGCAGGCTATTGAGACTGAACTGAAAAATTACCTGCTAGCTCCTCATGCAGACAGCGAGACCAAACCCCTGGCATGGTGGAACATCCACTCAACAACATACCCCAGAGTGAGCCTCCTGGCAAAGCGGTACCTGTGTATTCATGCCACCAGCTCACCCTCAGAGCGTGTTTTTAGCACTAGTGGCAATATTGTGTCATGCCACGGGGCAGCTTTGAAGCCAGACGCTGTGGACAGACTAGTCTTTCTGGCCAAAAACCTATAATGGGTAACATAACAAATGATACTAGCTAAAAGATGTTGCATAGTGACTGGTTTACAATTACAATGTTTACATTTTGCACTTTTTACTTAGATTTCTACCTCTAAAACATTTGAGGGATGAGGTTACAAGTTGAGTACTTAAATGTGCCAGGGCTTTTGTGATACACTTGTTTACTTTTTTTTTCTTGAGATGACAAAAGTAATGTGATAGTAGTCACAGCTTTTTGTTTTATTTACATTCACATTACTAACTTGTATTGTGCCTCCATGCGACGTATGCTATTACGTCATACCAAGGGCTGAGGGGAAGTGAAGGAGGGCATGTTGAAAAACCAATGAAACGCAGCCCGAGTCTCCCAGAAGGGTGAACTGGGACTCAGTTGCCTACTTACTGCTCAGTTAACGGTTATAATTGGTTAATGGGGGTCAGCAAAATCAAATCAAACAAATATGTAGGCAAATATAGAAAAAATACTTCTATCATTTCCAATTTCCAAACAGTCAAACAAATTGAAGTAAGACTGCATCCTGTTAGCTTAGGATAAAAAAAAGGAAAAGTAAAATGAAAGTTACGAATGTAACTGCAGTTCTATGAATCCCGAATGACTGCCAGAGGCGGTGTTTAAAGCACTGAATATTCCCTTTGCGCATGCGCCGTTCGAGTATGTATACCAACAATGTCACTTGTGACCCCTGGATGACGAGGAAGAAAGAGAAAGAGAGAGAGAGAGAGAGAGAGAGAGAGAGAGAGAGAGAGAGAGAGAGACACACACACACACACACACACATTGTAGATTCTCACTGAAGGCATCAAAACTATGAATGAACACATATGGAATTATGTACTTGACAAAAAAGTGTGAAATAACTGAAAATATGTCTTATATTTTAGATTCCTCAAAGTAGCCACCCTTTGCTTTTTTTGATAACTCTGCAAACCCTTGGTGTTCTCTCAATGAGCTTCATGAGGTAGTCACCTGAAATTGTTTTCACTTCACAGGTGTGCCATGTCAGGGTTAATTAGTGGAATTTCTTCCCTTATTAATGGGGTTGGGACCATCAGTTGTGTTGTGCAGAAGTCAGGTTGATACACAGCCGACAGCCCTATTGGACAACGGTTAGAATTCATATTATGACAAGAACCAATCAGCTAAGTAAAGAGAAACGAGTGGCCATCATTACTTTAACAAATGAATGTATCACCAAGTGCAGTCGCAAAAACCATCAAGCGCTACAACGAAACTAGCTCACATGAGGACCGCCCCAGGAAAGGAAGACCAAGAGTCACCTCTGCTGCTGAGGATAAATTAATCCGAGTCACCAGCCTCAGAAATCGCAAGTTAACAGCAGCTCAGATTAGAGACCAGATGAATGCCACACAGAGTTCTAGCAGCAGACACATCTCTAGAACAACTGTTAAGAGGAGACTGCACGAATCAGGCCTTCATGGTCAAGTAGCTGCTAAGAAACCACTGCTAAGGAGAGGAAACAAGCAGAAGAGATTTGTTTGGGCCAAGAAACACAAGGAATGAACATTAGACCAGTGGAAATCTGTGCTTTGGTCTGAGGAGTCCAAATTTGAGATCTTTGGTTCCAACGGCCGTGTCTTCGTGCGACGCAGAAAAGGTGAACGGATGGATTCTACATGCCTGGTTCCCACCGTGAAGCATAGAGGAGGAGTAGTGATGGTGTGGGGGGGCTTTTCTGGTGACACTGTTGGGGATTTATTCAAAATTGAAGGCATACTGAACCAGCATGGCTACCACAGCATCCTGCAGCAACATGCCATCCCATCCGGTTTGCGTTTAGTTGGACCATCATTTATTTTTCAACAGGACAATGACCCCAAACACACCTCCAGGCTGTGTAAGGGCTATTTAACCAAGAAAGAGAGTGATGAAGTGCTGAGCCAGATGACCTGGCCTCCACAGTCACTGGACCTGAACCCAAGCGAGATGGTTTGGGGTGAGCTGGACCGCAGAGTGAAGGCAAAAGAGCCAACAAGTGCTAAGCATCTCTGGGAACTCCTTCAAGACTGTAGGAAAACCATTTCAGGTGACTACCTCTTGAAGCTCATCAAGAGAATGCCAAGAGTGTGCAAAGCAGTAATCAGAGCAAAGGGTGGCTACTTTGAGGAATCTAAAATATAAGACATGTTTTCAGTTATTTCACACTTTTTTGTTAGGTACATAACTCCGTATGTGTTCATTCATAGTTTTGATGCCTTCAGTGAGAATCTACAATGTAAATAGTCATGAAAATAAAGAAAATGCATTGAATGAGAAGGTGTGTCCAAACTTTTGGCCTGTATGTATGTATGTATATACATATATACACACACACACATTTTTTATATATATATATATATATATATATATATATATATATATATATATATATATATCTACACACATACACACACACACACACATATACACACACAATTATGAACCTGAAAATGACCATAATATGAGCACTTTAAGACAGAGCCAGGATAGCCATTTCCAGTCTGTATGCCAAGCTAACTTAACTGGAGTTAGTATTTACTATACAGACATGAGAACACTATCAATATTCTGATCACATTAAATAAGCATATATCCCAAAACATAAAATTATTCCTTTAATTTGTGTACACTTTAGAGATTTACACACACACACACACACACACACACACACACACACACACACACACACACACACACACACTAAATTGAATTAAACTTAACGAATTAAAACCTTATTCCACGGTCTGTGAAATGCTCATTATTTACAGTCACATCCTAAAATATGTATGACCTTCTTCTGATAACTAATAACCTCATTAGCATCTAGTGTCAGTTTGATGCAGTGTTGGATCTCATTTCAGAACGAACCCTTCCCCGACATTAAAGGTAGAGCTCAATCTAACAACAAGATCTCAGAAGCTTTTAGGATTCCTCTGATGCTGTCCCCTGCATCATGCCCTCCATCAAATAAGTGTTTATCATATAAAAAAAATAAACTGCCATTCTCTGAGGGCACACATACAGCTTCTAACACTTGAAACTCTGTATGTGACGCGGGTGGTGCATTCAAGGTCTTGACCTTTGTTTTTTCTTCTTTCTTTCAAAACGGGGGAAGCTAGGTAAAGGGGAAGTGGTTTGGAGTGAGGCGTGGGAGTAGGACAATTGGGAGATGGAAAAAACATGGTGGAAAGCAGAATGCTAACTTTGAGTTACAAAAGATAATGTTCACAGGTTGTACAAACATATGGATGGGGGGTAGACAAAGGGGTAAACTAGAGTGCGATCCAGAGAGGCTGGACAGACATACAGCAAGAGATATACAGCAGGTTAGGAAGATAATAAAGACATGAAGAAAAGTGAGACAGCAAAAAGGCTGGAGGCAAGGAGGGGGATGTTTATCCTCCCCATGATGATGTTGCCGTCTGCCTCTCATTTAGCCCAAGGTTCTGATTAAGTCGTTTGTGTTTAAAGAGGAGGAAACCTCTAATTCCCCTCCTTTCATCTAATTTAATTATGTGCTGACATCCCCCCCTTTATTCCTTAGAAGGATAAAAGCAGCTTAAGCTTTTATGTGGAGCTTTAATGACAGCGGCAAGGAAACTTTACTCGTTGATTGCTTAGCCTTAAGTGTGTTTAGCCTTAATACAGTGCTGTACCAAACACAGTTGTATACACTCTGGCAGACACACACAGTGTATTCCACACAGTGGCTTGTATACACACTTTTCGCACACAGAGTGAAACACAAAAAGTCTTTTTATGTTTAAGTAGAGTTCAGGGAGCCAGAAACACAGTGCTCTGTTTAACACGCAGCTGCATTACTACTGCCTTTAGGTGCATTCTCACTGTTGTGTTTTGAAGTTGTTGGCATGGGGGGGTTTTCTGTGTTCTGTGTTTTCTGTGTGCAGTTTGCATGTTTTACATTAGTTTTTTGCGGATTTCTTCCCACAGTCTAAGAAATAATTGAAGGTAAGCAAATTGGAAAATGTAAATTACTTAGAGATATAAATGTTTTTGTGTCGTATGTTAGCATTGTAAGAGGGCCTGGCAACTCTGATGCCATACAAAAACATGAGAGAGAGAGATAGACACACACACACACACACAGTTTCCCGCAGCACTTTGCAGTTAAGGCGGCCGCCTTAACAACACGTACCTGCCGCCTTAACTAAGACATCAAAAAAACTAAAATAAACAAACATCCGCCATGTTACTCTGTCCTGTTTGAGTGCCTGTAATGTACAAGTCGCATCAACACAGTCTGTAGGAAACAAGGTAATAGTTAGTTGTCAAGATACCACCAATCATAATGGAAAGAGCATTTGCTGGCGGTGGATGTATTCGTTTATTTAGTCGTTTATTCACATTTAAAAAGGGAAAAAAAAATCGCCATTTCACCACCGCGTGCGTGGTTGTTTGTCAACAAATGTGCGGGTAGCTGGGGCATGCCCGGGCAGAGACCGGGTGAGTGGACTTACCGGAGCGTTGGCATATGGCAGACAGAGAGCATTTATATATGTATCTCTGTCCTGTTCTTCACATCAGCGAGGCTTTCTTCTCTTGTTTCAGCGAAGTGAATACATGACGAAGTGACTGGAACTATCCATCACCTCTCGCACGTGGATTCTCAATGTCCCGGCTGTTGCCCGGTCTTTGAGACACAGCTGTTGTCTGTTTTTTAATTTTTTTTTAATCACTACATGCGGTTCACAACACACATTTAGTTAGCGTAGTTAAACACTACACACATTGAAATTATGTGTCTTGTTTTTATTTCACTGTTTTTTTTTCTATCTGCTTTGAGTGAGTGAAGCTAAGGGCTGAGCTCGGTTATCTCAGAGCTGTTTGTTTTGGAGAGTTTCAGGCGAAGTGGAAGAGAGCGTGTCACTGAGGATAATGGGAGCAATGCGAGTTAACACTGTTATAGCACATGTTTTTTAAAATAGTTTACTGAGCTTAAAATTGCACATTGCAACTGTTAAAAGCTGGTTATTTATTATATATATATATATATATATATATATATATATATATATATATATATATATATATATATATATATATATATATATAATTATTTAAATGTAATATTTAGTGTTGCCATCTGGCCCCAACCCTACCACCTTAACCAACACATTTTCTTACCTCAAGTTTGCAGCTCAGAAAAAATAACGAGCTTGGTTGTTACGGTTTTACTAAATCAATAATTTATATATATTTTTCAAGGGTGAATGTCTATTCACACTGGATAAGTATTACCTGGTGACCTCTAGTCATTTGTAATAATTACAGAGGTTGAGCTGTGATCTTAACGCCCAAAGTAGAAGAGAAAATGATTATCTAACTAGGCTATACAAAAATAAATAAAGAAGTCTAAGCATCTCTGGGAAAGATAATTAGGACAACAAACGCTCATATGAATTAGCAAACACTTGCATTCACATTCACACTCACATTCACACACTCACATTCACACACACACAAAGAGGGACCTTTGTTAATACTCTTGGGGTGTCTACACTTCACAAAAATAATCAACCCATTGCAATCAAAACGTAAGTTTAGAGACATTCATCAAACTACTGTACAGCCTAGTCTTAACAGCCCTCAGCAGCAACTGTATTGTAAGAATCAGCTTTATAAACTGCACTACACGGGTGGAGCCCAGCCAAATCAGCAGAAATATCTTTAATTAGGATGAGGGCTATGGGTATAGTCACACAGACAAACAAACAAGCCATTAATCACCTCATTGGCAGTCTCATACACGCAGAATTTTAAGAGGCAGACTAGGTGTGGGTGTGTGTACGTGTGTGTGTGTGTGTGTGTGTGTGTGTGTGTGTGTGTGTGTGTGTGTGTGTGTGTGCAAAGTCAAAAAGTGAGAGCAACAGTCAGGAAAGACAAAGAGCAATGTGAGAGAAACATTGACGATGAAATGATGGAAAGGGAGCAATATTTAAAGAGGCCACGAACACGAGATGGATAATGAGAGTAAAAGGCCAAGTGTTAGAGTGACAAAGAGAAAGAAACCATGAGCAGGACCATAATAATGTAAGTCAAATAATGAACTGAAAAAGGGCTGGAAATCAGAGAAATGGAAAGTGGCTTTGTCTAATGGAAGACGTGAAAAAAGAGAAGTGAATGCAGTTTGGGGTTATGCGGCTGCATTTGTTAATGTGTTATAAAGACCAACATTCATCATCATCATCATCATCATCATCATGAGGAAGTTAATCCCCAGTGAACCCTAGATGGAACATTATTCTCAGTATAGCAATCACTCCAACACGTTTCTATCTCACACATAATGAAATACACTCTTATGCATATACACAGTGTCGGGCACAAGACCTTATGGTTTAACAAGCAGCCAGCCAACATGTTGGAGTATTTGTTGACCATCACCAGCTAGCCTCAGTGACCACACACAGCACTACAAATGCTCCATCCTCACAGTGAAGCTGCAGGGTTCACACACCCTAGAGTTTAGATTCTCTGCCCAAGCCCGCTGAATAAACAAACAGCGCAGTTTAGGCTACATGCTTCGTCCTTGTTGCATTATTAATTGAAATAATTCTAAACAGATTTCTGTAGTTCAAATAACTCTGAATTGTAGTTGACCATGTATTAAAAAAGTGTTGGGTTTAAAATCGGGCTCGGGCTCATAATTACAGTTAATGTGGTGTCGGGCCGAGCCGGGCTCAGACACAACGTGCACGGGCTCGGGTAGGGCTTGATTTTTTGGGCCCGATCTAAGCTCTAACACGCCCTCCGACTCTGAACTAAACCAGGCGATTCCTGAAAGCTGGATTACCGCTGGATAAAGTTGGCTAACCAGCTAAGAGGACAAAACATGTGAATAAAGCCCACATTCGGATGGGATAAATAGTACAGGGGGAGTTGGGGAATGACAGGTTTACTGTACATTGACATTGTGCATTGACACCCCCCACCACCTTCCCAAGTAAACTCAACTCTTCAGTTTAAAGTAAGCCAGTGATAGTTGTCTATCCATGGGTACAGGAACTACTGATGGGCTAATTTAGCATACTTTTAATGGTGCCAAAATGTAAAGAAATATAGGCCAAAAAACACACTCTCTTATAAACACTATAAGAGAATATCCAAACAGGCCATAGCAAAAACATTTTTGATTACTCCATTTTACACAAAAAGGAAGTTTCAAAATGAGCTGCCAAAAAAAAGAAAAGAAAAGAGGGACAAGGAGCTCCTCCGGCGGAAACAGTTTCTACCATTTTAAAATAACAGGACCAGCAAGTTTGCTGAAAAACAGCAAGTAATTGCAGCTGTAATCATTAAAAGGTTTGGGGGTGAAAAATTACCCACATACACAATACAAATGGGAATTAATCATATGTAAATAAACATAGTATGCACATAAATATTTACTGCATTGTGAAATAATTTGTATGCAGTATACCCATGCTTCTTCAGTATTGAAAAATTATTTTCTCTTTTTCCATCCACATCATTTTTGAACTCCTGACAACTACTAACAATCTTACAAACAAAAACATCACCTTCTGTATACTGAAAATTGCCATCCTCAGAAGTGCATATTTCTATAATTGAACCAAAGATAGGACACACGGACACACAGACACACGGACACACACACACACACACACCTCTAATGGGACCTTAACAAGGGATGCCTAACGAGGATCTCTAACAGGTGTTTCTCATTAAAGCAGGAAGAAATGAATCTAGAGCAGGGAGAGAGAGGGAGAGGAGCAAACCATGAGCTGATATATTCCCGTGTTATTCATTAGTGTCTTACAGGCTGCTGATATTAATGATTCACTGTCCATAAGATTCCCCACCCTCGCTACGTACACACGCGAAAAAAAACACACTGTATCACCCTCTATCTCTCCCTCTTCTCTCCTCCGCACTCTGGCCTCCTGCGCTCTCAGCTGAATAACAGAAATCTCGGCTGCCTCTACTTCTTTCTAATTTCGGCTCATATTCCCCTTTTCTTTTTTTATTCTGCTGTCTCCTCTCTTTTATGGTTTACTCTTGCTTAATGTTTTTCCTGCCATCTGTGTGTGCGCATCTGGTAATCCACTACAGGAGTGGGTCAAACATTGAATGGACTGCAATTGATGAAACTGCAGCCAACAAGTTACCAAATACATGTCATCAAAGAGAAGCTGTGAGCACACACACACACACACACACACACACACACACACACACACACACACACACACACACACACACACACACACACACACACACACACACACACACACACACACACACACACACACACACACACACACACACACACACACACACACACACACACACACACACACCAGCTGAACCGATCCATCACCTTGGGAACTGCTCCGATTAACCCTTAACACCCTAAACTTGCCTTCCTCCCCCAGACCCCCTCACCTGCCTCACCCTGTAGAACCCTTACCGCTCTCTCACCACTGGCAGCACTTCGCTGCACATGGATGCCTCCGCTCCATTATCTGTTAAACTGGACTGTGCCGCAGCCCACGTGCAAAAACGGAGGGAGAAGAGGAGAATAAAGAGACGAGGGGAGGGCCCTCATTAAGTATTTTGAGCCCCGACAGAATCAATTACAGTGATGTATCGATTTGTCAGCAGGTCCCGGTGGTTCAGTCAGGGCACCAGGACCTGCCACCAACAGGAGGGAGAGGGGACAAATGGAAGGGTTAAAAAAAGAAAAAGGCATGGCGAGGCGGAACGATGAAAGTACAGCAGTGGAGGAAGACATAAGGAAAGGAGAAATTTTAGAGGGAAAGGGGAGATGAAACTGGGAAGGGCACGCTGGAGAGGAGGGGAAGATGAAGAAGGCTGTGAAGGAGAAAGGGGGGAGCACTAAAGGGGTGGAGTTAGAAAGAAATGTTTGAAGGAGTAAGGGTGGAGTAAGTGTAAGAAGAAAAGAGAGCGAGGTGGAGAAAAGAGACACGAGGGAGGGAGGGAAATATAGACCTGTAAAGGAAGGGATGGGGGGGGGGATGGAGAGTGTAAAATATATTTCCTTATCAAACTAGGCGTTCTCCCTCCAATTGCCACACCATTTCTTTCATGTCCTCCGTTCACCTTTCTTTAATTTCCATCCTCGACCTCTGGGTTCTTTGTATTTTCTCACTTCATCTCACTCTCTCCTCCCCTCCATTATAACTTTCCCCAGCCTGAACCTTCTGTCCAGGGCATACTGTACTTCCATCTCCAGCGCATAGGGGTCATTTCAGCACAGACGGGGCTATAACCTCGAAAGTAATATCGAGCCACAACTAAGTTAAAGCTGTGAAGGCTGCAACATGTGAGGACGCCGCAGGGACAAGGCCGGGGAGACATAATAATACTGTATGTCCACGAAACAGGTATTTGTGTTGATAAAGTAAGAGAAATATGGAATCCTGTGGGTTCTAGTGTAATAAAACTTTAAGAGAGCTGGCAATTTCTATTTATGCGAGATCACTGAAGTTATGCCTTTCGGTGCATTTTTAGGAGCATATGGGTGGTGTTTAATACAGTACGTACGTGCACAAACAAGACATCCATTATTATCTTCACTATTTGCCATAGTCATCTCAAACCTGTGGTACATCTATTCAGAGCCTGGGAATATAATAGGGTAGACTAGACACATACGGCAGACCGCACAAACTAACTAGCTACCAGGCTTTTTATGTTTCACAGATGACAGACAACACGTATTCTCCTTCTGCTGTAATGAGGCAGCAGGGCTCCAATAGACAACATGGGACATGATTAGATGGCACATTCACGGAAAATATGCCTCCAACCTGACAACTACAGAAGGAAAGAAGCCAGTCATTCATAGCACGGTGTGTAGATGGCACGCTCGAAGAGGCTTACTGGTAAAATGTAAAAAAGATCGATGGTAATAGGTGTAAGCTTCGCTCATATGGTGTGTGTGTGTGTGTGTGTGTGTGTGTGTGCGCCAGGGTCAAGGGTAATCTTGTCTTGCACCGATACATGGACATACACAGACATAAGAGTTGGAGAATAGAATATATCTAGCATTTTGGTTCACGTTTTCACTATTTTTTGCTCTTTTTGTCTGCTGCGACCACAGGCTGTACGGTCTATGGCTGCAACATATAAATCGCATATATCGGTTTCCCTGTGAGACAAAAATCAAAAGGCAGTTTCATGAGAACACCCCCCTAAAGCCAGTTTTCTGTCACAGGCAGAGCACACGGTCGCACGGAGCCTCGGCTACACCAAAGAGCCACAGACTTCGAACAACAACCCACTCCTATCTATAAAAAGGAATAGCTTCATCTTAGTTTTTCGAACACGCCACACCAAACAAACATTCACCGGGAAAGAAGTGCACTGCTAACGTTAAGTTTGCAAGCTATAGCTAATTAGCTGCTCAGCCGCAGCACATTAAACAGCATCCAAGCTTACCTGAAAATGCCACATTGGGTCCAATTACATGCTGGTGTGGTGCTCCTCTTCCTCTGCTGTCTACCCGTGACAAATAGTTCCAGTCTAAGTTTGTTGGTCTCTAGTTCGGCTTCCAGAGCGCAGCCAGGCCACCTGCCCTCAATCAGCTCCTCTCCATCCGGCTCAGAGGAATAGGAGCATTTCTGATATTCCATTCAAATGCTTTTTTCCTTTTTAAACAATAAAACTTTTAACAATATATTTCATAAAAAAACAAAACATGTTGGCATTGTTTTTGCCTGCAAAGAGGGGTGACAAAATATTATTTTAGTTGGACTATAAAACTGTCTAAAAGCACATGCAACTGTCACATTATACTGTGTATTTATCAAAAATGTTATATTATATTATATTATATATATTACATTTTGCCAGCCAAACCTACAAGTCTGTCCCCTAAAGATTAGGTTTGTGCATTACTAATTTGCAACAGAAAATCTGTTATAAATTATAAATATAATGCTGCCTAGAATACCTTTTTTTTTAACAACATTATAAGGAAATGTTACATACATTGTATTCAATAGTCTTTCATGGCAACTAAAGCATGATTATCGTTTTATGGTTATGTTTAGGGAAATCAAAGCACTTGGTTAAATGTATGGAAGATTGTGGTCTTGGTTAAATAAAACGGACTTAAAGCTTGAGACAGACCATTTTTCAATATTCAACCAAAACCACCATCTTTCCCATACTTTAATCAAATAAATTGAGTAGCCTAAACCACATGTGTGATGCAGGACGCGACCTGTCGAAGTCCTGCCCTTTGTGCCCACGATTCACCCCGACCACCAGAAACTCAGCACAAGAATTTAACTGGACTGCAAACATGTTTCCTCCAAAACGTATTTGACAAAAGCATTTAGTATTAAATAAACATATTTTTGATGATGGGGTTACTACAGAATACACATAAAAGAGAGAAGACTACAAGTGTGTGCAATAAAATATTAACAGAGGATTCCCTTGAGAGTTCATAAAAAAAAGCTAAGAAGTGGGGAGTAGGGAAAACAACCCTGTTCTACTTTAGGGCTGCCTTTTCTCCCATTTTACCAATTTCACAGTTTATTTGTGGACTCAAATTGTTGCACATGAATGCAGCTGCTGTCCCTAGCAGCTCACTGTAGGTGACTTGTGATACTCTGTGAACAAGAGAGTCCTTTCAGGGCATTCTGGGTGAGGAAACATGAATGGATTTTCATCTGAAAACAAGTGGACATGCAGCCGGAGGCAGAACAAAATGTTTCCACCCTGCAACTTGCTGTCAAAGAAAATGCCAAAACCCACAAAAAACAAAATAAATAATATGGTAAAAATCACAGTGAGTCTTGGACAGATAGGGGGAAAAAGAAACCGCATTCTTCAATTACATTAACCACCAATGTCCACTGTGTCATGGTTATCTATCAGTATTCACTGTAAGAAAAAGTTTACTAAATTCATCCTGAGCAAAAAAAAAGTCAGTTTCATTACACAGCATATTTTCTTTCTGTCTGCTTTTATTTCGCAAACCATCTAGTCTGAACTCCAGTTCCTGAGAAGGGTCAGTTAATATAGTGCAGTTAAATGTCAACTCCTCCAGTTCCACTGTCTTTCTGACAGCATCAACAACATAGACAACTCCAAATCTAATAAAGGTCAGCCTTCTTTTTCCAATCTCTCTACCTGTTTGTTTGTTTGTATGTACGTATGTATGTATGTGTGTGTGTATGTATGTATGCGTGTGTGCGTGTGTGTGTGTGTGTGTGAATGTGAGGGAGAAACAATGAGACGGAGAGAGAGCGCAGATCTCAGAGTTGTTTAAACCCAGCCTAGCGGTTCGATATCCATCAGATTTATGTCTCTGTTATTTTCCTCTCCTAAACAGTAAGTGATAAACTCAGTGAAGGACACAATAACAAAGATCTACCTTTTCCCCTCTCTCTCTCCTAGTCTACCTCTTGGTCTCTCGACCTTTCTCTCTCTGTCTCGGTGCTATCAATCAGTCTTGTGGTGATTGCTGTTGGATTACAGGGCTTTTGCTGTCCGCTTCTAGCGATTAACGTTGGGACAAATAAAATACCCTTATATTTCTCCACAGTGACTGAGGTAAAGAGCAGGGCCTCGTGCACTCGCACTCACACTCATATTCACACACGTAACCACGTGCAGTGCACAAATGACCCGTTAATCTTAAATTCAATCACAAAGGTGGCACCTTTGACGTCCATCCTACCTCTGTGTTTCTGTGTTTGGTTGTGTAATGAAGAGGTTAGTTTCTCCCTTGTCTACCTGTTTGCCCTTGTTTGGTTCTCACATGCACGTCAGCTAGAAATAAAGATTGGAGCAAAACAACTGAGTACATGTGACAGTGGAATGTTTAGTTGTATACGTATATTAGTATCTTTGAAGAGAAAAATGCTTTAGGAGTTGCAGAATGTGTTTCTCTCCCACAAACACAACACAAAAGTTACTCCTTTTGAAATTCCTAATGCAGGTGCACAAGTCCTATGCTCAGATCACAAATTAAAAAAGTCATATGCTCACATATTTTGCTACAGCTGCTGCAGTACATATAATGCAAAACATATTCTCACACCCTTATAAAAAAATGTGAAGTCATGGACAAAATTAGCAAATAAGTGTGTGAATTCATGCAATGACAGTTGCACACCTGTACAATGTTTTTTTTCACATTTTTTCTTGTATATTTTTTCAGCACATACTTAAGTCAATAATTATAACTGCTTTTATGGGGTTTTTTTCCCGCTCACAAATTATAAGATCTGCACGCTCTCACTTTTGCGGTGTGCTGGGGTGGTGGCATCAAGGCTTTGAGGTCAGCGGTCTAAACAAGCTGTTAAGAAGGCCAGCTAGGTGATCAGGTTGGAGCTGGAGGAGGCAGTGACGGAGAGGAGCATGAGGGACAAAATCAAAGTCATCTTGGATTATTTTTTCTCCCCCTCTCTACAACAAGCTATGCAGATTGGCAGATCATTGCAGAAAGAATGATGAAGGACAAGATCAAAGCTTGGGCGTTGTTCCTCATAATAAGTTATCAGCAGGAGGTAATAAATCAAGTGAGAACTATGGTAATTTTCCCATAGACTTCTATACAAAATGTGTCTGGTGAGGTCACAGTAACCCTGACCTTTGACCACCAAATTGAATCACTTCATCATAGAGTCCAAGTGGACATTTGTGCCAAATATGAAGAAATTTCCTCCAGGCATTTCTGAGATATTACGTTCACAAGAAAGGGATGGACGGATAACTCGAAAACATAATGCCTCTGGCCACTGCTGTCGCTTGCGCAAAGGCATAAAACCCCCCCCCTAAAAAATACACAAACATTCACACCACACACCAACATGTACACATTAACCACAGCATGACAAACCAGTTCCAGTGCCTGGTGTTTATCTTCCCCAACTCCTGCACACACATACAGACAGATGGCAACAGCAGCCATTGGCACAGCTCCTCATTCCCTTCTTTACAAACATAATTTATCACCTGCAGCAGCGTCTTTAGTGTGTGTGTGTATTTGTGAGTGTGTGTGTGTGTGTGAAGACAGTCTGACCTGATCCAGTGCCACCCTAACCTTATTTAGAAACAAACTGATGACAAAAGATAAAAATGTAGTGCGTTCAATCCCTGTTGGAAAAATTGGCACAGCAGCAAACTGTCCCTCAACATCTGTCACTTAAAACACACACACACACACACACACACACACACACACACACACAGTGACACACAATCAAAGGGATCCAAGCAGATTCCTGCTGAGAATTAAACGTAACATATACATTGTGTACAGAAAACATGGACACATACAAAAAAGAGACATATCATAACTCAAATTAAAACCGCATTTAGTAGATATCCAGCAATATTTATTTTTAAAGCATTACATTTTTCTTTTCATCTATTTGCAGAGAGTTCCCGGCAGATTTAACATTCGGGGCATCTGCACCAGCCTTTACACCACGTCAACACAATTTAAATAACATCCATTGTAATCCATTGTGTGTTTTTGCTCACTTTAGTCACTTGTATCTCTATGTGCAAGCCTTTTCCTTATTTAACAAGCAGGTGTGCGTGTGTTGATGTGCATGTGTGAGACTATCTCAGGGTAGAGAGAGGACACTCTGCCGGTCTCTCTGTGCAGCCGCTTCCTCCTCATCCTTTTGTTCCTCGCTGGCTCTGCCCCTGCAAGACCAAAATCCACCAATCAAAGGCAGAACATCCTACATGCACAGCACTCGAATACCTCTCTATGATTAAAGGACAGATGTACTCTGTACTTTTGTCACTAGTGTCAGATGCAGACATCACAGACTTTGCTCCGGAAACATAAGTGATGTATTCAGACGGGTACACCCGCTAAAAGTGCAGTTTGTGTGTTGTCTGCATTCGTCATCACCAGGGTTGTGGTTTGACAGCATACTGAATCTATAATTTAATTCATCCACAAATCCAAGTTGTTTGATACTTTAGATTTTTGTGTGAAATGGCTTGGCCTCTAAAGAACAGGAAGAAGGAAGTATGTTGTAACTTAGAGGGCACTGACCATTTTAAAACACTCACATTCAGGAGGTAAAATTAACTGCACCAATGGAGCATCTATACTTTTTTATTGAGACATTTAGGAGCTGCCTCTCCTAATTTGCATCTACGACAAGATGCAAATTAACTTTGGATTCTACAAAGACTGCAGGCTTATCAATGTGATACAGTACACAACGCCCACCTGCAGTGATCCTCCAACAGATGCTACCTGGGTTTGATTACAAAACCTTTGCTTTTGTCTATCTTTTGATGTCATCAAGCATCAAATTATTTTCCTCCGATTTATGACAACTCATTCATTCAATGAGTGTTCAAGACAGATGTTCAAGGTGTTTTCTCAAGACTTAAAATGTTGCTTTGTTAAAAGTTTTGGTATTTATTGGTATTAGATATATATATATATTTATATATTATCTGAGCTAGTTGACAGCTGAATCTTTGATTAAGCCCACACCTAACTTGTGCCTTTTAAGATTTACTTGCAAAAAGTAAACATTCCCACTCACTGTTTGTACCATAAAAAAATCCAACACATGCCACTTTTGTACTTGCATGCTGCAAATTTTGCCCTGTGTTTCCTTGCTAGTCCTGAGTGTATCCACTAACAAGATAACAGTAGATGACATTCCTATTTTACAGAAAGTGTACTGTGTGCATTTTTTTCATATTTTAAATGTATTTAAAATAAGTTCAGTCGAGGTCTGGGTGCAATGCTAAATGTCAATATATACATGCATAAAAATACATTCAGGATATTACACTACTAAGGAAGCAAACACAGATTAAAGTGTAAATATACATTGAGTCTCTCAGCTAAGTATAATCAATCTTAGATATTCTAAGTTTCTTTTTTGTTAGATTACCATAGATACTCTACTGTATAACCTGTACATGAGAAAATTCAGAATACATCCACTTTCCAAGAATTAATGTGATACTGCTGTGCAAGGTGACTGAAGGTTAGATCAAAGACAGCCAATAAACTGAGGCGACACTACAGCACCGCCAGACAGCTGGAAGCAGCCGAGTCAGAGATGGAAGATGAATAGTTTTCTGGATATGAGGTAAATATTGGTTGGGTCATAGCAGACGCAACACATTAATGGATGCACGCATATTGCACTTGATATTATACTGTAGCACGGCATTGACTTGTATGTTGAGTGGGTGTACTTTAGAGTGTCCTATTACTGGAAGAGTTACAAAAATAAATGTATATTTTATAGGTTTTATACAAGAATAAATTATCAACTAACTCAAGTTTTCCTGATAACACTGTTATTCTATATGATGGTGGGCAGCAGACCACTCTACAGTAGAACTCCATTATCATGCATTATTATTAGGAATCTCCTCTTCGATGCAACTGCAGCCACCACTCAACATCTGGGAGTACCTGGTGGCTGAGAGGAGGATTCAATTCCAAAGGGTCGGGATGGTACAGTAAACTATATATTAGTATATTAGAAGTAAATTAGTAAATTAAAGCTAAAGTTTGTGAGGTAGACCTTTTTGTTATTGTACTGTAAAATTGTAAACTGCAAACTGCATTAGAAAGAAAAAGTGAAAAGGACTAAATGTACAGTACATACAACTTAGACTTTTGGTTTTGGTTTTACCAAACATTTGGCACAGAAGACTGGATCCATTTCAAAGATATAAAATGGGTATTTCCCTATTTCAATGATAATTGCAAATAATGTTAAAGTTGTGATACAATTCAATGCATGGCAAGTTACTGTTATCTCAAAATCCCTTTGCTTTGAATATGTTATGAACTGAACATTGTCCCAATGACCAAACCCTGCATGATGGGAGGAAAAAATGACGAGGATGAAGCTGGAACAAAAACAAAAAAAGATACCTGTACAGCTATGCCAAACTAGTCTGATTAAAAGGTGCAGTAGGTAAGACTTATAAAACTAACTTTCTGTCATATTTGCTGAAACTGCCCCTATGTTCGAGTAGAACTACATGAAGCAGGTAATACAAAAAAAATCTGTCTCCTCTGGCACCACCTACAGCCAGTAGTACGATTTGCAAAAATCCTAAGCTCCCTGTTCAGATGCACCAATCGGGGCCAGGGAGGGGTGTCTAACTGCGTGTCAATCATTGCTCATGCACACACATTCATTCTCCCTTGTGGGGGGAGGGGCTTAGGAGACCGTTTTGGGCATTAGCTGAAAGGGGGGAGGGACTGAGAAGTTGTCAGTCCTTGATCTTCACAATCCTACCTACAGCACCTTTAAATTCATCTGTGTATATGTGTGCGTAAGTGTGTGCATCAGTGTGTGTGTGTGTGTGTGTGTGTGTGTGTGTGTGCATGCATGCATGCGTGCGTGTGTGTTTATAGGATGTAAGGAGCTGTTTTGGGAGCCCTCTGTGTAGTATGTGTTAATCCGGTTATTACACGTCTCAATGTGATATTCACAGTGCTCTACTCAGCACAAGGCCTCTAGCGCAGATTATGCCCACTACACAAACACATACACACAAACACAAAACATTAACAATGCACAGACACACACACACCCACACACTCAGTTTTGGAGATACAAGAAAAATACATTGACACTCTCTCTCTCTCTCTCTCTGTCTCACTCACTCACACACACACGCATGCACACACACACACACACACACACACACACACACACACACACACACACACACACACACACACACACACACACACACACACACACATTAAGCAGCACATTAAGGCCCAATACCCAACACGCTGTCAACGCTAAAGTCGTTCTGCTGGCTAACGATCCATTGCACACTCCACATATCCGACCGGGAGAGGAATTGACGGAGCACAAAAAAAGAGAGATTACCCCCCATCGTGACCATTGGAATGGCGAAGGAGTGTAGGGAAGTGTAGGGGGAGAGAAAGCAATAGATTACATGATGATCATGGTGAAAAGACACAGACAAGAGTAGGAAAACAGGAAGTCATGAGGCTACATCCAGATTATCACAGAGAAAAAAAGGCACATTTGCCTTTCAAAATGGAATGGAAACCTGCCTAAGATGCAGCTGGTACTTTTAAGTTCTGGAACTCGATATATGGACTTTCTCAGGTTCTGTAACAATAACACATTCTCTCTATTTTTGTGAACCCAGCGGCACTGCCCTAATTTAGTTAGATTTAACTGTTTTACAATTTGGGAATTAAATAGTTGCTTAATCTTCATATTGCTACATAAACATAACCCTGGTAATGATCCACAAATAATTTTAAGAGATTTTAAAGATAACACTCTTTTGTTTCTGGGAATACCACTACAAAAGTTGGGATTCCAGGAAAATACTAATTTGCTGGTGCGACACTGCATACCCTGCACTTCGACAACACAAAAATAGAGCCCATGGACTTGAGTTTACCCATGAGGATGAGATTATGTACATTGTGTGTGCCTTGAGCAATAATAACAATTATTACGTGGGAGTGGGTTTAGATTGCGTGTGCATGTTACCCACTGTGTGAAACGATGATTTCCATGCTGATCTTGACTTCCACTGTTTCCTGTACCAAATACTGAAGCCTGCTTCCCTGTTTCTGAGGTAGATATTAAGGAAGGTAAGTGCATATGGTCTTAATTTATAACCATCATCACCATTATAACTCGTCATTCAACAAACATTATTGTGATTAACATCAGTATCTTTTTTTATTATGTTATTATCATCATCATCATAGTAATACTGTATGTTTATCATAGGTAGCCATAACCTGATGGTGTGTTTGCATACATGACTTATGAATGTACTTAATGTGTGTGTACGTACCGTTGGCCATTAGTCTTAATTCCTGCTCCAGACCGTGGAGTGCGTGTGCAGTCGTGTCAGTGTCCAGGTCAGGGTCCTCACAGCCGGTCTGGTCCACACTACAAATCTCCATGATCTCCCGGGCTGCCCGGGAAAAGGGACGAAACTCTGGACCAAATTCTGAGCCAGAGGCACGGGACAGGCAGGCGGAGAGGGGAGGAGAGGGGAAATGAGAGAGGGGGGGAGAGATAGGTGAAGAGAGAGGGCTTGGGTTTGTCTTTGGACGGTGAGACACAGTTGGCGTGGACTTGCCAGACAGGCTAGACCCTGACCCTGAATAAAAAAGAAAGGACAAAGGTAACAATGCACAGAAGGATGGATGAATGGATGGAACGATGGATATACGGACAGGGTTACATACAAAAACAGCTACAGACAGTGAAAGCGATAAGAGGAGATGTAGAGGAAGAAGGGAGGGGTATGCAGCTTGGGATTCAGGGAAAGTGAGAGACAAAGAAACTATCACAACAGTCAGTCGAATGAGTGGTGTCTCATCCCACTCCACTGTGAGCCCCATCAAATTGAATCAGATTGAACATCCATCCCCACCTGCTCACTGTAAATTACATCGAGGCTCCCATTGAGAAGCTATGATGGTGTGGCCGTGTATGTGCGTGTGTGTTTGTGTGTGTGCGGCACACTGATTTCTCATGCTGCGTGCTGTCTAACCAGTTTCAGCTCCAGTGTTAAGTCTTTCATTCTTTCAATCTTCCATTGTCTCCTTACCCCTCCCTCCCACCCTCCCTCAGTGCCTGGCTCTGTCTTTCAACTGGCAAAGAACTTCTACTTAGTGCTTTACAACCACCTGCACTGTCAAACTAAGCAGCATGGGAGGAATGATGCATTCAGTACAGTGCTGCTAACACATGTGCACTCACACATGCACACACCCGTAGACTCAATTTACTTCAATTTCAAAGCAGATGGGACATAGATCTAAATCTTGGTTACTGATAAAGCTCTGTGCCTGATTTAAAATGCATTCAGGGTAAATGAGAGTGAGATTAAAATCTGATCTCTCAAAATTACCTCCTTCTAAAGTTCCTTAGGAAGGTCAAATTTCAATCTTTCTTGTATATATATATATAGCATTCAGTAACTTTTTCACTGGACAAATTATAATAAGTATAACTGGGGTCTATGCAACACACAAACAGCTAAAATGAACCCTGAAAAAAAATCTAAATGATAAAATGCAAAATGCTGTGAACATGAAAAAGAGTTCCCTACTTACAAAGATGCTCAGGAACACAAAGCTATTTCGAGACATTCGTTAATGGCACATGGGAGCCAAAGCACAGATGTTTCAGCGAGAGGCCTTCTTCAGTGCGCTGTCAGACAGCACACTGGAGTGGCACACAGTGACAAGACAGCACAATGAGGCACACTGAGTGAGGCAACTTGCCGAAACGTCTGTGCTAAGGTTCCTCTGTGGAATTAAAAATATTGAAAACATGTTGAGCACCCAAGAGTCCTTCTGATGCTGTAATCAAATATGTTGAAAAAAGGTTTTTGGCTCTTGAGAGGTTTTACAAGTGTGGACCTCCTTTCAAAGTATTCAACTTAACTACACCTTAAGTCAAGTGAGTACAATGTGGGTCTCAGTGCTTTCAACTATTTGCTTTGGGTGTAAAATCACTAATGAATAGAGTAGAGGAGAGGAGAGGAGAGGAGTAAAACACAAAAATTATTTAAAAAATCCCATGAATGTGTAAAAGTTGAATGAAGAATGAAATGGAATTAGTAAGATTCATGAAAAAAAAAAAAACTAAAGACAGCATGACAGCAAATGGTTGATATAAACAATGAGTGAGGAGGGAAAGAGGAAGGAAATTCTAGGAACAGATGAGCAGTGGGAGGTACTGGACTATCACTGAGTAAATGTAAATGGACTGTATTCATATAGCTCTTTTCTAGTCTTAACGACTACTCACACTACATAGTACAAGCACCATTCACAGACACATTCAGTGGCCGAGGCTCATCGCATAACCATTCATGCACATTCTAACACCGATGAGGGTAGTTGGGGGTCCAGTTGTCTTGCCCAACACAGGACTGTGGGGCCAGGGATCAAACCAGTGACCTCCTGATTGGTAGACAACCTCTCTACCACCTGAGCCACAGCTGCCCACAGTAAAACAGATCGTCGTCTTGTCTCTCTGGTGTCTATGTTTGTGTGTTTGTGAGTGTGTTGTATCGGCATAAACGGATTACTGCAGTGTTTATGAGATCTGAGCGAGGGAAGTGATGAGAGGACACATTCCTGGACCGACTCCCAATCCTCCATGTGTGTGTCTTTAAAGTAGGTGCGTATATGACGCGTGTGCCTGTGTTTGAGAGTGATACAGTATAATCTCTTTAAAAAAACCTGCATACTCAACGCCAAGAAAGTGAGGCTATATGCAGAAATGAGGCGTATTGATTGTACGACAAGGAGTTCTGAAGAAGTGGAGCTCGGCGAGTTTGATAGCGTTCACACAGACAAAAAGCACACAAGTGTGCATGCAAACACACACACAAATACACTTAACAGATGTTCCTAGTTTATTTGCTGATATTTCTCCTCTCTTGGAGGGTCTGGTTGAGTGAAATTGACTTCCAGTTAGCTTTAGGTGGTTGTCCATGACTCTAAAAACGAGGTGTTCCTCAGTGTCGGTAGTAAGGGTGCTGCATGTCCTATAACCCTCTGACCCTTAAAAAGAACATACCTGTAAATAATGCCTACTGTCGAAACATTACATTTATTTAAAGGAAATATTGTATACAGACGAATGTCAATATTTGCAGAGTATTGTTTTTACATCCCATGAAAGTCTCTGCTGACCCTGTTTTAAAAGCATTCCATCACTCTATCCACTACCACATTCTTGTATTGCCCTTAACATGCTCTGAAAACATGTGCTATATCTGGATACAAGATAAATAAATTCAGAGGACACAGATCATGCGACGCCACACTGCTATCAGTAGGCCGTATGGCTAGCAAATGGAAATAGCAATGCATTTGATTTGCTATCTAACTCCCAACAGTGTGTGATTTTGTATAGATCCATTTCATGGAATAACTTTTTGTTGGCTGACAGCGCAATGATACACAGACTATAAAGCAGCTGTGTGAACTACAGAATACAGTTATTCCTTTCCATGGTTGTTTATCAATTTAAAAAGTCAAAATAGGGCAAATTACTAGTATGTAAACTAGGAGTGGAAAAAGTCTTCAAATACACAGAAGCTTCTGGAAAATCAAAACATAGCCTTTCAAAATACAGTGAGAGCAATAAAAAAGAAGCCATGGTTATGAGGAGGTTCCCAATTTACAAATAATCTATTAGCCCTAATAATAAATATATAAATGAATTCAAGCGAATTTAGTAAATTACATTTGATACAATAATCCACTCTATTCAGCAGCAGCATCTGTACCGAACCAATATTGCTTAACAAGCCTGTTCAGCCATTCATGGCAGCTGTAATGCAATTACTGTGTTTTCTTCTTTCTCTGCAGTGGTTAGCCAATCAATTAAAAGTATTGACTGGATGACTGGATGAAAAATCTATTTACTAGTCTAAATCTAGTAGACTATAACTAGTCTGTCTGAGTAAGACAGCCAGCTTCTAAACTCACAAAAAGAAAACGGAGAAGGTTGAAATATAAAAATGACTCAGAAATGCATAGAAAGACACTGCTAGAATTCAGTCAGTCTGCCCGTTTCTCCATCCATTTGTCTGCTGGACTTTGATTTCTGCTTGTCTGTCTACCTGTTTATTTGCTCTTACTGCTAGTTTCTCAATACACCTGCATGTATCTCTTCTCTGTCTCCCTCTATGGACGTTTGTTCATTGTCCTGCCTGTCTATCCATACACCTGTCTCTCTCTCTTTGGATGCACACGAGACAGAAACTGCACACTAACAACCTAATTTTCTGACTGACCGAGTGAAAGGGAGTAAGAGCAGAAAGGATAGAGAGGTGGAAAGGTAAAGCAGGAGACATATAAAACCTGTTGGATCTCAGCCCTGCCTGGGAAAAAAAGAAGAGTAAAATAGAGGAGACAGATGGAGGGACATAAATGAGTGTGGAGTGTTCACAAGGTGATATTCCTCCTCTCTAACCTTTCTCTCTCATTAACTTTGGAGCTTTAACGATGGTGGCAGAGACAGTGCAAGGTTTGACGAGTGGCTGGCTGCGTGGTGCGAGGACGGTAGTGCTGCCCTTGTGGGAGTCTCCTACTGTCAACCTCATTCGTTTAACGCAGGCTTGAGAATGAAACAGTGAAAAGCTGGGCTTCAAGACTTGATGAAGGAAAAGGTTGATGGGATTATTTTGTGCTGTAACGATTTACTTAAGCAAGTGAAGTATGAATTACAATTGCTTGCTGGATCAAAACAGCAACGTCTGTTTGAAATATGCGTAATTCAACAGCCTTGGACCAGAGTACAAGGTGTAATGAGCACCACGATAAATTATAGCATCTGATTCGATCCAAATATTATTATTTGAACTCTAATGCAATTTGGAGGATAATACTAGACTTCCATCAGCCTTGTTGGACAGTCTGAGCACCTGATAGACATGGCCAGTTTACAAATTATTAGTGTTATAATCATTTTCAACACCCATGCTGTGTTTACAAATTGGAAATCTTTCATATACCTCGGGGATACTTGCCTCGATGGTGACAGCATGGTCCAGCAGACAGTTAATGTCAGAATAAAAAAATTATAAAAACCTCTTGTTATAGCAGGATTTTTCTGGTGTAGTTCAAGGTGAAACTTGAGAAGAAAAGAAATGAGGAGGAGGAAAAAAAATCTATGCCATGGAACAATTATCTTGCAGACAAAGCCTAGTGATAGGTAATAATGGAATACAAGCATTTTCTAGCACTAAAGACTGATTTGACAATGTGTTTTCAGAAGTGTTTATAATAAAGACATACGCCTTTTAAAGGAACACGCCGACTTATTGGGAATTTAGCTTATTCACTGTAACCCCCAGAGTAAGACAAGTCGATACATACCGTTCTCATCTCCGTGCGTGCTGTAACGCTGCCTGACGGCTCCAGCATTAGCTTAGCCTAGCACAGATCCTGCAGGTGACTGGTTCCAGTAAACCTACTGCTCCCAATTGTGACAAAAGTGACAAAATAACACCAACATGTTCCTATTTACATGTTGTGATTTGTAGAGTCACAGCGTGTACACAAAACAACGTAACATGACACAGCCATCTTCTAACAGTAAACAAACCGGGAACTATATTCTCAGACAGGCTTGCTGCGAGCATATCACTCCGCCCAAGTACTATATTCTTCCGCCTGAGAATATAGTTCCCGGTTTGTTTACAGTTAGAAGACGGCTGTGTCTCATGTTAAGTTGTTTTTTGTACATGCTGACACTCTATAAATCACAACATGTAAATAGGAACATGTTGGCGTTATTTTGTCACTTATTCGGAGCAGTAGGATTGCTGGAACCATTCACCTGCATGTTCTGTGCTGGCCTGATGCCGCTGGAGCCGTCAGACAGCCTTACAGCACGCACGGAGATGAGAAGGGTATGTATCGACTTGTCTAACTCTGGGGGTTACGGTGAATAAGCTTAATTCCCAATAAGTCGGCGTGTTCCTTTAACAATTCCTCTCAAAGTTAAAGTCAAAGTAAACTTTGAGTGCCATGTGCAGGACACAGGCATTACTATCTACGCTTTTCAGCTAGTAAAAAGAAACAAGAAGAAAAGGCTGTGTTTGTCTGCAAGTATGTGTTTGTGATGAAATGTGGACTTTCACAAGTTTCGGGTAAACTGTGTTCACCTACAGTTTAAGAAAACGGAAGCACTAAGCACACAGGCTTAGACACAAGTGCAGGCAAGGACATACACACATGCACACACAAAATAAAAAAGGCATCTCAGGAAAGCTCCCATTGGACCCACCAGTAGTAAATTATCGGTGTTGTCCCCCATCTCTCGTTTTCCACCAAGCAGCCAGCGCTCCTCTGGGTTTAAAACTCATTTTCATTTCTCTTGTAAGCTCTACGTTTTTACATATTTGTTCTAAATCCTATTATGAGGCCTTTGTGATATGAATAACGCTTGCAAATTGGAAAGTATCTCCGGGCAAAAGTTGGACACAGAGGTAATCTTCACAATCTAATCTCTTGAAGCGAGAAAAAAAACAGCAATGGCAATTTCTGATGTAGTTCACAGGAAAACATGTTTAACAGTTTAAAGAACAAAATCTCAATACAATAGGAGCATGAAAATTCATGCACACGTGCGTACACCTAAGAAGACTTCCCTTCTTTAACCGACCTGTCGGGTCTGAATCCTGCAGTGAAGTTTGGCAGGTGTGCAGCGGGTCACAGTGTGTGTGCTTTGGTGTTTCGGAGTGACCAGAATTAATGTCCAAACCCAGAGGCGGGAATCCATCCAGATCACAAAACTGCTCTGATCTAGACCCAGAACTCTGGTCGTGCATCACCTAGGGGGATATGGAAACAGATGGAAAAATGCAGGAGAAGGAGGGATGGAAGGAAGGAGGAAGGAAAGAAGGAGGGAGGGAGGGAGGGAGGGAGGGAAGGAGGGGGTAAGTAGTATAAAGGGAAATGTGTGGAAGGAGTGAGGCAGAAAGATGGATGATGTGAGGATGAAATAGAGAGATGACACAAAGAAATAGATTATGGAGGGAGTTGAGGAGGGGACAGGAAGGAGGGGTATAGTGGGGGACATAGGAATAGAGTGAAGAGAGTACAGGGGAATAAGGTATTATTAGTTTTGTCTTGAGTTTCTAACACAATCAGTTCAAAGGACAAACTGAAATTCAATATCAATTTAACTTTTATTAAGACAGGTAAGTGTGTTAAAATTTGTGTTTTTTTCTCCATTTTCTACTGTGTGAATGCATATTAATAAGCTGGTGTCTTTCACTGGAGATTATTCCCCTCTCCTCCTGTTTCCTTTGTTTCCACTTGATGAATTGATTTTTAATTAACCCCTGGAGCTGGTGAGAGCATCTCACAACGGCGTGGTGGGTTAGCTGTTCTTCCTGCGCAAGTGTCCTCCTGTGAGACGGGGGTAAAATGTGGAAGCTCTGTTTAGTTAAGATTAGATGTGATGCATTAGCATGCTAGCCATAGCATTGCAAGACAGTGCAGATGGGCCTGGAAAAAATAGGAAGCAAGGCTTGTAGGAATAGTGTTGCTAAGAAAAAGGAAGCAGCAAGGATGGAGAATGACAAGGTGAAGACAGGACAAATGAAAAAAGAGAGGCATAACAATGAAATGGCAAGAGACCTAATACAATGGGACTGTGTAGCAGGACAAATTGGAGTTGTGTTTGTGCAGACCAATGTCTCATCATAACAAAAAAGGATGTAGCAGTTGACTGCCTGAACTATAGCGTAAAGGCAAAACAAGAAGGAGAAATGGAAGAAGAAAATGAGTAAGTGAATAGATAGAAAAGAAGCAATGGAACAAAAGAAAGAGAGGGAGAGGAAGTATAAGAATTACATGGAGGACAAGAGAGGAGAGCTCGGGTCCAAAGAGAGAAGAGAGAGAGCTGAAAAAAAATTACTATCTAATCATTTTTAGGACAGTTTGATTCAGGTCCAGAGGCCACAGATTACCACTATCTTCACAATCATGAACCTCATTTTTCTCCAGCTTTTTAATAAAGCACTAGCCCCCCACCTTATTTTCTTTCATTCCCCTGTCACAGTATAACGGATTCAAAGCATTTAATGGCTGTAAGGTCATTTGGGACCATTCAAGCAGTGTCTTTTTAATCCACTCTGTTTCTCTTTTCTTCCCTCAATGATGTGCACCTTTAACACCCCTGCCTTGGGTGTCTCTGAGCTATAGATGAATAATGTAAAGTAATTAGTGTGATTCTAATGTTATCTAATAGATCAGGTCAGCTACAATAAGAAACTCTAACTGTATGTCGCTTAGTCTCCTAATTCTATGGAGCGATTATGTCTAATGTAATGATGTGGTTCTCTAAAACTTCTAAAGCTGGCACATTCATTAATTTTATTACCCAGCTTAAAAGACAAACTTTAACATATTGGCACATAACAATTACGGCCTATTTGGTCATTATTTCATTCATTTGTTAGCAATCGAATGTCATATCCATAAAAAAAGTTATCAAATCAGTGACTTTTCTTCCGCCCTCATTTAATTATACAAGGCATTCCATTTTTATGCAGTCACAAATTGTGTGTGCCTATAAAATTTGTTGTATTAGTGACCTCTGCATTAAAAACAAGGGTGGCTGTGAGTGTGATGTCTAATGATATAATTATTATGAGTCATATTTCTGTATCTCTTTCTTTCTCTCTCTCTCCCTCTCCCCGAACCGCTCGAGGTTGAGAGCTGTCTGCCCGAGGTTTCTGCCTGTTAAAAGGAAGTTTTTCCTCGCCACTGTCGCACCAAATGCATGATCTTGGGGGGAATTGTTGGGTCTAGACCTACTCTATCTGTAAAAGTGTCCTGAGATAACTTCTGTTATGATTTGACACTTTAAATTAAATTGAATTGAATTGAATCTTATCAAAAGTGTTGAGTACTGTCACCATATTCCTGGACACTTTGAACAAGTGGAACAATGATTTCATGCTTTCTAATATTTTACCTAACTGCTATTTTCTTTTGGCATCTTCTTTTGAAAGTGGTAGGCAATGGCTGCAAATGGACTAAATAATGGATTAAATGTAGGGTAGGCTTATGTTAGTATCACTGGTATAAAGTGAAATCTCTTTTGTATTGACGGGTGATTGTTATAAACATTTGAGCCATGTGAAATAATAATATGCTTTGTGCTCCCCAGAAAACAGTGCTATTACAGCTCTCTAGCCCAAGGTTCTTCCTCCAAGAAGCAAAAAGCATGTGGGAATATGGAAACATGTTACCATGGATGGTTCTGACAGCTGTTCTTGCTCATCAGTCTGCAAATCCTTTTCTCTGTCTGCATCTGCAGGAACAAAGGGATCTTCTGTATGAGATATGGCAGGATTCCCTTGCTCCTCTTCTCTGGATCTCCCTCCCGTAAAACATCCGTGCATCTGTGCTTCTTCATCTGAAGAGTCTTCCTCATGTGGAGCCAGACCCAGGCTATCACTGGACATTTCATCACTACTGTCTTCATAAAAAAAAAAAAACAGAAACATATTTTTTAAGATTTTTTTTCAACATATATAATCTAAAAAGAAAAAGCATTATATCCATAAAAACAACGTGACTTTCAAGGTAAATGGTATCAACACATTGACTGTCCTTAATGTATTAAGCTTTGAATCACTGAAGCAAGGAGCAACTCTCTAAAATCCAATGAAAAATGTCCCTGACATCGCAACATGTGCATCAAGCTCTAAGATGATAAAGCAGGCTTTCAGTCCCAGCTGTAGGAAGTGAAGGGTTAGAAGGATGCAAAGGAAGAAGGAAAACACAGAGCTGAAGTGTGAAGTGTGACTGAGAAGAAAGAAGCAAAAGGTTATCTATTTAAAGGCCAGATTTTAGCACACTTTTTTATTCTAAAGAGACATATAAAAAATATTCCCAGATGTTTTTTGGAAAAAGAAAATTGCCCTCAGCAAACCATACCCATGCATCACTTTGGAATGTGCACACAGACACTCATACAGCGTACTTCAGCAATTCAGTAAAAAACACTTCAAACCCATTTCCTTTACATATGTATCTAGTATTCTAGAGTGAATGTGTGTGTGTGTGTGTGTGTGTGTGTGTGTGTGTGTGTGTGTGTGTCTGAGTGTGTGTGTACACCTGCATGTACAGTAAGAGAAATAAGTGTGTATCTGGATCACTGAATCCTAATGTGTGTGCTGTATGCTAAGGGGAATTCAGGGCCATTCTTTAGAGTGCAATTACCTCCATGTCTGCTGTAGCATCATGTCAGGTACTTAAAACCTAAAGAACACTTTTTATGGTTGGATCTAAATTGTCTTTGATAGCTCAGTGTTATAAAAGGAAGCCATTATTGTTGAGATCCACAAGCATTTCACTCATATAAACTGCCTGCCAATTGAGAACTGTGTTCAGGCAAAATGTAGCATGACAAAGTGTTCTATCAGGATTCAGGAATCACTTTACTGCAAAGACCTGTGCTTCTCCACCCATAACTAGGAATGTTTCTTTCTTTCTTTTGTAACCCAAATCTTGTTCCCCATAAATGATTGTTTGGTCTCTGGAAATCTAATAATACTGCCTTAAAATGCAAAATGTATCAAATCAATGTATGAGATACAACTACAAATAGACTGCATGATGGAGGCATACTACAAATAGTAGTGGTGCAGTGGAAAGTAAGTACGTTTAGGTGGATGGGTATATAGCACATTTGCCTTTAGTTGCAAGGTATAGCTGCAGGATTTAGCCACAGTACAGCATTTACCGGCTTAAAACTGTTTTAATCATTTTTTTAACTGGCGAAGGTCAGAATTCTAGCAGCATTTCTAGCACTAAAGAGGAGCAATTGAATTGTGAAATCCAAAACATTTGAGTCTATTATCATGCTGCTTGTCTGCCTTTGGAAGTAGTTGTGGCCTTCAGCAGGTTGATCAAGAACTTAATTTAAGCATTACATCTAGTTTTTGTTTTTCTAAGACTTTCAGTGATCAAGTCCAGCCAAAAAGGAGGCCTTGACAACAAAGTTGTTCTCGATAATACAACAAGTTGCTAGAGTTTTTCATATTCACTATGACTCATAGAGTAGAAGGTGAAATTATCCAAAAACCCCACTTCTTTAAGATCTATGCCATGAGATTAGAGGTAGAGATGTTCTTTCCCAATTACATGATCTTAGTTGGAGCTGTTAATTAGTAATATTATTAAGTGTAAATTGGCAAATGTTTTTGGAATAATGAGGAATTAGGAACCAACCAAGTGACCAACTGAGCAAGGAACTGTGTCACTGGCATTGACATGAATGTATGAGGACTGAATTCTGATTTTATGTGTTGTTATTCATGGAAATAGTGAGGAGCTTTGTCTGTACCCAAAGTCCAAGTACAGACGCTGAAGCCCAAATCACATTACTACAGTATGACAAAGTAGTGGTGCATCAAACAGTTAAGAAGCTTAAGTATGGTGAAACAACCATAACAAGAACAAAAACCAGACTGCATGTAAGACAGGTTAAGCTTGGGAATGATTGGTCAGTAACTATGACTGGAGTTCTGGCGGTAGACGACCCCGCGAATGTGTGAGAACACCAAATGCAGCGTGTTCTTGTACCAAAACAAACATAGACGGCTTCCAGCAGCTTGCACTGTTTATATGCAGTGCAATTTGTGCTGTAAAGGCCAAAAGGAATGACAAAGGTGCAGCAGTTGGGTGAGATCCTGGATGGAGAGGCGCAGACTGGTATTATTTCTCCCTTGAGCAAAATACCGCCGCAGATGTCAGTCGCAAACATCAAACATGTTTTAAAATATCTTTTTAAGAACTACTTGCAGTGACTGAAGACTCAAGATTAGAATCTTTACATATCACACACTATATGATTTTATCTGCCGACTGTCAACACCAGATGACCCAGACTGGAACAGACCGGTATAATTTGGTCCTATCAGTCGTCACGCCCAAATAATCAGCTCAACAGTCGCCTTGCCTTTACATAATGCTTTCAAGAAATTCTCTGAATTTTTGATACATAGTAAAATAGTTTACATCTAGCCCATCTCCTATCATTTGTAAACTTATTAACCATTAGCAACCATTTCATGATAAAAAAAGTTGAAATTGTGTCTAATTTGTGCTCTTGTCACCATCTCAACACTATAAATGCACACACAAATATACAAAGAGAGGTCTTTATTATTATTCACTTACCCGTGGATAGCTCTTCGTTCTCTTCCATTTTCAAAGCTAAAGGGGGATACTTGATGACATCTAAGAAATGTGATGGAAGTGATGAGATACACTGCATATCCTGAGTTGATTCATGTTCGCCAGAGATGGGGGTAGAGGCCATACAAATGGAAGAATCCTCTGTTTTTGGAGTTGACCCACAACTAAAATATGCATCTGGAGGGGACTTGTTAAATAGAGATAAACTAGATAAGATTTTTACAGGTGGACTTGGTTCCAATGGTTTTGGTGGTGGGTTTGGACTGGAAGATACAGGTGACAAAGGCAGCTGGAGATGCTTCTCTGATAGGAGAGACTCTGTGTCACAGCAGGAATGTTTGGATTGCCTTGGGGACTCCAGATTGCTTGGGGGCAATTGGGAAGGCTTCAGTGATGAGATTGGTTCTGGGAATAACTGGGGAGATTGGGGTTGTTCTGGTAATGGAGATGAGTCTGAGCCTTTTTGTAATGAGGTTGATTGGTAAACACTGGGCAATAAGGTTGACTCAGTGGAGCTTGATGGTGAGACTGTGAACGTAGACCTAAGGGAGAAGGATATGGATGGAGAAGGAGAGAAATGCTCTTCTGGAATTGGAGGTCTGGTACTAGCCAAATGAGAAACATCAGGTGGATACGGGACAGGGATCTCAGTTTGGGAATGTACTAGGGAGGGGGAGGACAAAAGTTTTAATGATCCTCTGTCAGGTTTTGATTTATGGACATTGGAAGGGCATTTGGGCTTTTGTAACATTGAGGTTGGTGTCTTGATTGATGTTTGTGAAGTCCTTGAAATCTCAGCAATGGTGCATGCAGATGGCTTACTTTTAGAGGACGATGCTGTGCAAAAGATAAGACAAACAACAACAAGGATATTAGTTGCTTTCGCAAAACAGAGGTATGAATTAGCACAACTTTCATGCATTTCTTTCACATCTATTGTAGTCAGATTCACTGTGTTCACTTGGAAGGAATCACTTCACATGGGTAGGCACTTTTAATGACATTTCGAACATCTTAAAAGGCTTAAAAGCACATTTAAAATTTGCCCTGTTTCAGTTTCCTGGGTGCTAACGCTAGCAGGAGGATAACACGGTGTAGGCAGCAACAATTGTTTTCGTTTTTCTCGCTACTGACAGCACTCCAGATTTACAAACAACAGAGCTACGTGTTGAAATCGACCGGAATTCTCCTTTAAGTTTGTCCTTGACTAAGGGCTGTGCTGCTCAATACTGATTTACCACTAACATCCAATTATGTCATTATATTTTTCATGGTGGCCAATATTTAATAGACATGATCAAATCACCTTTTTTCAACTGACCTGCATGTGTAAAAGACAACAATGTTCTAACACCTGACATGACAAAACTGGTGTCATCACAAACCACCACTGGTTCTTGGAGCTTATTTCATATGATACAGCCTTACTTACTGAAAACTGGACACGTTATACAGCCACAGTTATCTGAAGTTCTGTATTTTGCTCTGAAATTTTCAACCAAACATTTTTTACTTCTATAATAATATCTAACATTGAATCTGCTTTCTGTAAAAAACAAAAAAAAACAAAGCCTTTTTCCTTTTACTCATCCTCATAAAAAAACAAAACACAAAGCTCACATTTCATAGAGTGTTCTGCTTGTGAAGTCTGAGGCTCAGATAGATGGAGCTTTTGAGCTGCTTTAGGTTGTGCTGGTGCTCGAGACTGCCTGGATGGTTGTGCTGAACTGAGCTGAGAAGAGTAGCTGACTCTTGAGGCCCCACTGCTGATTAATCCCACTTGGGGCACAAGTGTTAGCTTACTGAGGACCTGCTGAACAGAGGGAACCCTGTGTGGGAAATCAAAAGGCTTTGTGTGAGAGAGAGTCCATATACACCTCCTTATGGCTACACATGAGTTTTTCCTGGCACTCGACATTGTTCTACTTGAAAATACTAGCAACCTTTTGAAAGAATTAACAGATTTTCTTTAATAAGAAAATTCCTTATTAAACACTGACAGAATTGTAATGCATGCTAGTAATGTTGAGATGTTTACGCCCCAATCTTTGACTATTGACACCAACCTCCACAACACTGCTCTTTCTATTGTGTCAGGATGTCCATGCCCATATGTATCATATCATATATTAAGAGGTGACTGGATGTGATGATAATTCTCTTTTTTTATTTTGTCTCAAAAGGAATAAAAAAGCTAATTTAATCAAGTGGACACCCACTGTTCATATGATTGTTTACCAATTCCCTTGTCTGTAGATGAAAAGCCTTGTTCTCTCCTACAGTCTATGTATTAGACAGACGTAGCCAGTTAAGATTTTTCACACAGGTCAGTGTGAATATGCTAGGCACCTGTGAGGTCACAGTAGAAATTTTTTTTTTTAAACTTTGGCTCACTTTCTGTTGTTGTCTGTCCTCTGTTCAGCAACAAAAATCCCATCTTTGTCTCTCTGTAGAAAACAAAAGACAACAGCGTTGTCACAGAAGTGAATCAGACAAAGAGAGAAATGGAAAGAAAGAATATGGAGGTCGTCTGTGAGCTTTGTGTGCAGGTTTGTGTCTACTCCCACATTTGCCCTGTTTAGATCCACTGTGTTCAGTGTGTGTTCATGTAGGTAAAACACGTTTGCTAAAATGAAAAGCTTCAGTCATTCTCACCTCATCCAGGACTTCTATGACGAGGCACGGTTCAGGTGAAGTAATCTGAGGCTCAGTCCTGCCCCTGCTGACAGGGACAGCAAACAATGACGCACAGTAGCGACGAAAATCCTCCTCCTGAGCTATAAACACACACACACACACACACACACACACACACACACACAGACACACACACACAAAATCAAGACAGGGCAAGAGGGAGTTGCAACGTTAGGGATGACGTAAGGTTAGGGCTGCTTTTTTTAGCTATTTTAAGAATACATAGCCACAGAAACTATTGATTCATTTTCTCTTTCATGCTAAAATGATCATTGATTCAAGAAATCATTCAACGGTTGCAATGACAGTAGAATTTATACTGTAATTAAACATGCATACTGGCCAATGTATCACTCACAGCTCAAATCTACAATCCTTACAGCTTTCTGTTTGCCCCTCAGGTCAACACTCAACTTTCGGCATCCAGCCAACTTATCTATCAAGCTTTGCTATGCTTTGGCAGCAATGAAGGTGACTCAGTGCAAACTTGAATGACAACAGATGGACAGCTAAAAGCTAAACAAGAGAATCAATTTAAACTTGTTTTTATCACAGATCAGTTAATAACATATAAAAATATTCACAATAACAAATATTCATAACACGATTTGAGTTGAATTATACTTTCATCAAAGTTTTTTTTAAAACATTTTTTGTCAATTCTTCACTCACACATCCACCTCCATGCTTCAGGTTTAAATCACCTCAACTGTCAGAGAGACACTTCACTGTCACTTTTAATAAAAAAAATGGCCAGGCAATTAGAGCTGGTTAATGTGATGGATTACAATGACATAAACCAAGTAAAGAAATTGTAACATACAAACTCAAAATGCCAGTGGACATGCCGGACCCTTGATACCAATATGGACATTTTCTTGTCTTCCACCCTCTTCCTCTGGGAATCAGAGGTAGGGGTCATAGAGAGCTACACAATTGGGTCTGTATTCATTTATTATCTTGTTTCAGTTGAAAGGTGCTGCTGACACAGGAGGGGATAAACAGTGGTTTCTCTTCTGATGACAAAACTCCGCTGCACAAAAGACAGCACAGGGCTCGACATTAAGGCTTGTCCGCTTGTCCGGGACAAGTGGATTTTTTGTAGGGCAAGTGGAAGAGAAATGTACTTGTCCCACTGGACAAGTTAAAACTCAAACAAACTAAAATGCCATTTTAGTTCACGTCATGTGCCACTCATTACGTCTATGTTACCGATTTGAAACAATAATTTCTTTCCCCGCAATCCCGGTCAGCGGACCGCTAACGTTAGACCCAGCCCGCTGTTCAGCTCGTTCTCTGTAAGCAATGCAGCATGAAAGCACGGTGAACCTGCCGGTGTTAGTTAGCTAACGTTAGCTTGCTAACTAACTCCGCCTTAACGTTACCTCCTCGTAACATCGTTGACAGAAAAGGAGAGACCCGGTGCTAATACGGCACCGGTGCCTTAACGACCGTTGTCTACCGGACCGAATTGCAACGCGGTGCCACTGAAATGCCTGCGCTTCTCTCGGATGCTCCGAAAACGGACGGTAGAGGCAACCTAAACATCGCTGCATGTTACGCTAGTTAACACTACACTCAACAGCAAGTAACGTTAGCCTATCGTTAGCTAGCAGCTGGAGTAAACAGTTAAAATGCTGAAAGCTAAATTGTGTAAAAGTGTGTCTGTATTTCACTGAAGAGGAACATATGACAGTGTGCCGCTGCTGTTGTCGGAAAAACACAGATGTTGCGTTCACTTGAAATTCGCCCCACCAGCGTCGTGCTGCATTCAAAGTTGTTGTAAAATACCCTTTTTCCTATCCAGTGGTTGTTTTTGTCGTTTAACAGGAACTTACTGGTGAAATAAGTTATTTTTTATAAGTTATTGTTGTTACATTTTTAATAAATCATTTGATTTTTCCTTAGCAATAAACAAGCCGTTCTATAATGTCGTTTTTTTTTGCTCCTTTTTGAACAAAAATAATAAATAAAATATGCAGATTAAATATCAGGTAATAATCAACTGTAAAGTAGCTACACCTTTCTAAAAGGATCCTTTCGGTAAATCAGCCTCTGCCGGGTAGAAATTTGTGAAATTGTATAAAAAAAGTTAACACCAACATTTAGTGGCAAATTCCATTGTTATGTCTACAAAATTATTTTAGATATAGTAGAAGTTCAAGTCACCACTACCTCTGGTCAAAATAATGATTTAGTATCTCAGAATATAAACTAAGAATCTCAAAGTAATGAGAAAATGTCAAATATTGACTTAGAATCTCAATATATTGGCTTAGTATCTCAATATATTAATTTATCTCAAAATATTGACTTAGTATCTCAATATTGACTTAATATCTCACTATATTGTTCAGTATCTCAATATATTGATTTATCTCAATATATTGGCTTAGTATCTCAATATATTAATTTATCTCAAAATATTGACTTAGTATCTCAATATTGACTTAATATCTCACTATATTGTTCAGTATCTCAATATATTGATTTATCTCAAAATATTGACTTAGTATCTAAATATATTGACTTATCTCAAAATATTGACTTAGTATCTCAATATATTGACTTAATATCTCACTATTTTGATTTAACTCAAAATATTGACTTAGTATCTCAATATATTGACTTAGTAACTCAGAATATTGACAAAGAATCTCAAACCAATAAGAACATTTAAAATATTGACTTACAATCTCAATATATTGACTCAATATCTCAAAGTATCGACTTAGTATCTCAATATATTGACTAAGTAACTTAGAATATTGACTAGGAATCTGAAAGTAATGACAAACTTTAAAATATTGAATTAGAATCTCAATATATTAACTTCTGCACACCGGCGTGCAACATATTACTTTGTATTATGGAGTCTGGAGATCCTTTTTTCTTGGTGAAGGGGAAATCTATTGTTGGGGCACGTTTGTTTCTACTGTTTCAACAGAATTGTATTAATGTTGATAGTGTTTGGATGCTTTCAATGGTTTGTTCAAATTCTGCATTAGCAAAACACAATTTTTTTTATAAAATGATGAATCTTTACCCGGACAAGTGACTTTTATGCATGGACAAGTGAAACGTAAATGTACTTGTGCCTCAAAAAGTTAATGTCAAGCCCTACAGCAGACATGTGGTAATCTACAGCACTTGTATGCCTACATGATTATCTACAGATAAGTTCAACTCACATGGTAATTTAAGAAGTGATACATATGTTAGGCACATAACACATATTCAACACTTAAAATATTATTTACTATACTTCACAATTTATAGTTAATTTGTTGTGACAATAAAAATAACACAATGTATGTTGAAATCTCATTTTCTTTGCCTTGAGCTGTAAATTGTTCAGTCTGTGTCTTTCTGTCGTACTGCAAGTTACCTGTCTGTGCCACCTCCCTCTCTCTCTCATACTAACAATCCTTCTATCACATCACCACATGGGTCTGACAGCTCAGGAAAATGAGAATTTAAAACAAGAGAGAGCTCCCCACATGATGCCGGAAAACAGCTTTTATTATTCATGGGCACACTCATAGCCCACCCTTTCATATTCAGAGACAGGAGAGGAGGAGAAACTCGGCAACCTGTTGTAATTGGCATACGTTGGCAAAGTTTGAAGCAGGTGGAAGGAATAGTTTATCAGCTGCTAAACAGCTCTATATTTCCCAAAGACATCGCTGTCTTCCTCACATCTGCATATCACTGAAACAATGGAATGTCAATTATTAAACTGTGAGCAGAGAAATTAAATTCATGATGTGAATAACTGTGGTTTTAGTAGACAAGGATCAGTCTATTTAAGAGCTTGAGTAAAATAACCACTTTAACTACGAATAGTTTGAGAAAGCCACAGAGATGCGATGGAACAAGAAGTTGCCTAAGATAAGTGCACATCTGCCTGTTTGTCTTTATGTTAGGAAGTGTGGCGTAGGAAGATTCCTGGTATACTTATATTTGTTTGATATATATTTTGATACAACCCTTCATGCCCTTGAAAAAGTATGACAAAAGTGTACCATACTCAGATTCACGAAACAAATTGTCAAAGGTCTGGGTGAACGTTGGGTTAATGAGAATTTTGCAACTAAGAATACTGGGTCATGCAATTGAAAAGGTTAAGAACTCCTCCTTTGGGGAGCTCCTCCAAAAGAGCATTTTTCCCAAAATAAAACTATGTAACCACTTGCAACAAATGGTCTAATCCTCTGAAGTTAATGTCTCCGACTGAACTTAAAGCCTTCAGCCTCATAAAGTCCAAGATCTGACGGAAACATTCTGGTCGCTAATAGCTTTCTTACTATTTATCTAGAGGTTATTCTTGAATTTCATGTCTGTGTCTTGTGAAAAACAAGTAAATGTTGTGTAATCAAGTCCTTTGTCACACTGGTAGCTTAAAGCTTATTTAAAGAATCAACCAGAATTCAGGAAGCAAGAGAGTGATTAGTATGTTTTGAATGGGATTTATAAAAGTGCAACCCATGGTTGAATGGCAGGCATTATTAAATATGCTGGGAAAGTGAGAGAAAGAAGTGAGAAAAGTACAAAGCTGTCTATCTGTAAAAGTTGTAATAGTTAGGAGACAGGAGCAGTTTCAAACTGTATAGTTACTTTTTAGACTGTTGTTAAGGCATCACTGATTCATTAGACCAGACACAGTTTAGAGCTGCAAGAGATATAGTTAACTCATAATATGTACCCTAGTCCTTTAAGAACACTCCAGTTACTAAATAATATTAGTCAAAACTATGCACCTTACTGTGTCAAATTTGGGTGGTTTCCTTGTCAAATATTAAACATTTCTATGGGGAGCACAGGGAACCATTTTGACCTCAAAGACTTTGAAAAAAAACAACTATTTGAGATAGACAGCTATGAGAAAAGGGGCAAGCAAGGACTTGCAGATCCTGACAAGGTCGGGATTGGAGTGAATGTTGATTGATGTGATGAGAGGCAGTTGACAGCCCCAGGGTCCAGAGGTTTGGAAGGGGAGAGATAACCGTGGTCTACCCGTCTCCTGACAGCCTCGGCTGGGGGCCAGACAGCCAGGACACTCCCCTGACTGATGAGCTCCAGGCCCTGAGCTTCAGACTACAGGCCAACCCCCAACCCCTCTCCATGCCCCATTCCTTACCCAGGCAGAGTGCAACCTGTCAGGCATGAGCCACCTCTATCGGCCCTCTGCCCACACAATCACAGCCAGTGATTACCCGTCAGACCGCCTCGGATGGATGGGCAGGCACTGATACGTCTGACCCGCTGAGAAGGAGAGATTTTTTACTTTTGCTATTGTGTGTTTGTATATGTGTGTCTGATGTGTGTGTGTGTGTGTGTGTGTGTGTGTGTGTGTGTGTGTGTGTGCAAGTCATCTGTCAAACTACTTTGTCCGTAGCGGCTTCTTTGGACTAAGAGCCTGTTCCGGTATGTATATCAGAAAGGAGGCATGTACAGCAAGAGCACACAACACGTCAAAAGGTGCGAATGGCTAACAGTGTGTGTGTGTGTGTGTGTGTGTGTGTGTGTGTGTGTGTGTGTGTGTGTGTGTGTGTGTGTGTGTGTGTATGTCTCACACATGTTTTACCTGTTAGGCTGCTTGCAGTCTTCTCCCCAGTGTTTGTGTTAGGTAGTGATTTTAAATCCGTACCGAAGGCCAACGATGGACGATAGGTTTCGATTGGTGTTCTGGAAACATAAAATGATAAATATACATGAATATGGAATAAAACATAAACCATACACTCTAGGCCTGACCCCAAACAAAACAATAATATTGATTGAGTAACAATTGTCTTATTTTCCTCTTTTCAGTCCCATGCTCTCTTTCTTTAACTCTCTTATCCTGAAACCTGGATGGCTGAATGGATAGGTGGATGTATTGATGTTTGCATGGATGCTTTTTAGTTTTGTTCTCTTGTCAAATCATTCAGCTGTAGCCCCACCCAAACAGTCCTTCACGTTGGCTCCCTTTATGTTTTTCTCTGTCTTTTTAATGTATTCAGAGGCTCTTGTTTAATCCTGTACCTCACATCCCTTTTTCTGACTATCACTATTTGTTTTACTTACAGTACTTGCTACATGCAGTAGCCTCACTAGCCTTAGGCCGGCCACACACTGGCTGTGTGGCGTGAGCATGTCAGCTGCGTGGCGTGTCCTTTTTTTTATTTCGGCTCCCATGTTAACAGGTTAGAGCTTGCACACTGCCTGCATAACACGCACGAAAACGCGTGCATGCTAGAAATAGGACCAACGCCTATTTTTCACGCAACACGCAAGCGTGTTGGAAGCGTTTCCAGGTAAAATAGAATACAAAAAGATGTTTATATGTCATAAATGACTCTTGCGCTCCAATGCAAATCTAAAATGGGTTGGTATGAAGTAGCTAGGTGTGGTTTGGGCGTAACGTGAAAATAACCAATCAGAGCATCATCTCACATTCCCTTTAAGAGCAGGCGCGCTTGTTCCATGGCGGATTGCTATTATGACAGTGGATTTGCCTGGCGCACGCCAGCGGGAGTTGTCCGGGATGCAGTAAAGTAATAAATGCCCGTCTTGACCGGGTGGCGATGTTGCTGCGGCCTCTCGGGCGCATCTCCTCAAGTCTGGAGAGGATTGCTGCATCCATGGAGCTTGGGCCTCCAAACGCACCACCTGCTCCTGTTGTGCCCCTTCCTCCTCCCCCCACTCCATCTCCGTCCACCCGCTCCACCAGGAGCACATCGCGCATTGCCACTCCCGGACCCTCAAGTGTCCAATCCCGCCATAGTTCAACATCACGTCTCCTTAAGTCCTCTAATATTTCCTCATTTATGTCATCAACACATCCATGATTTATGGAAATGTTGTGTAAAACACAACAAGCCACTAAGAATGCTGAGACTTTTTGAGGACTGTACTGTAAAGTGCCTCCTGACCTATCCAAACACCTGAAGCGCATTTTCAGTCATATTTTTTTTTGTAATTATGTATGGTTTGCAAAAATGGGAATTGCAACGTCCATGTAGATGAGAGAAGCAAAGCGTATGCGCGTTGTGCGCACGCTACATTATGGCCAAGCATGCGGCCCTAAAATAGCATCTGAATAACGCGCTACTGACTTTAGACCAGGTTTTTCCTGGTCAGTGGTGGAATTGTTTTCTGAAACTGCAAAATAGCACCAGGGAACGTTTGCGCCTGAACACACCTCCTAATTTCGCTGAACCGCCCCCGGGAGCGCAAATACAATCCCTAATTTACCGACGTACGTCTGTGGAGGGAAAAGTCCGTTGTGCGTCGGGTGCAAAATAGGAATCATACATGCATCGGTGTACAAAGGCTGAGAGTGCAAGATAGGGCCCTTAGGCTTTTGCCAGAGCCCAGGAAAAAGAAGCATATTGCTTTTTTGGGGTCTTGCATTTTTTACCTCCCTTTGGAGATACATGTTTGATAAAGAGATCTTCAACCAATTGAACCTGGTTTACAAATCCACAAAGGCAAAAAAACAACACTGGTGAAGTGTTCTTGAGAAGTATTTTGAATCCCTACCAAATTAGCCTGCACCCTGTAAGAGAAGTGCTTCCCTACAGTAATTAATACAGCGGCAAATTATTAATAAGTCTCTCTAAAAAATGAGCAAATGAGATACAGTATAACTGCAATGCAATTGAATGCAATTTGCATGCAACTGAGTGAATGGGAGGCAACGCTGAGTGATGTATAAGACCTGCTCTCTCAGCTTGTCAATTATATTTATGATACTTCATCAGAAACAATACTTCATTTTGGTTTAAGCATTTTTTAAAGATCTCTTCTCCACAATAAAGCAAAGTTAAAGCAAGAGGGATTTTGACAGCAATGAGCCCTTCAATAGGACCATTATTAGTGCTATATTTACTTTGTGGACAGTGGCTTAGCTCAATCAAATTTGACATTTGTACCAAAAGTGCTTTATGGAAGCCTCAACATCTTTGGTGATATTTCATCCATTACTCTAACTAGCTAAGCTTCCATTTCTGTACTTGAAGGTAAAACTTTAGCTCTAAGTAAAGTAACTGTATGGCACAGGTCAAATTAGGTGCTTCAGACCAGTCTTTTACTATAAAACACAATTAACAGTTTATAGTCAAATATAAATAAAAATAAAAGATCTCGGTGGAGAAACAATGTAAAGAAAACAATAGACGTTTTGACATTTTTGTTGATAGAGTTGTATCGTGACATTCTGAAATCTACTGTGTATGCTCAAGCATAACAACGAGAGTTCTTTTCAAGCTAATAACCTAATGGCTCTGCCCTTATTCCTTTCATACACAGACTTGGAACAATATCATCAGCCCACTGGAGTTGTGTGAATAAGCCAATAATGGCTCTATGGCTTGTGTTATGGGCAGGCAGGTTACTATGTCTTGTTGTGTAACAGTGTGACTCCCATGTAAGTTATTTTTTACTTTGAGAAAGCCTTGTAGATGACCTTTACTTTAAAGCAATCACAAGTAACCACATGTCTTTTTCCTTGGATAAAAAAATAACAAAAATCACATTGGACCAGATTTAAGTTGCAAATTTGGTATTACACGTAGGATGCAGTCAGGTAAGGTCTTACAGACGTAGCTCTAGGCCAGTTCAGATCTCAGTTATATGCCTGTTCAGACTTTTATTCCAGGGTTCAGTGCCTTGATCACAGATACTTTGTTGCTGACAGTTGATGGAAGGGCTAGCATTCACTTAGCCCACCAACACTGCCCAGCCAGCTCAGGAAATCAGATTGATGCCCCCCTGGTTACAAGCTTGCTTTCTGTAACTTGCACGCCACCCACAAATCTAACAAGGTGATAGAATTTATGCCTCTAATATAGCTGAGCACTTTTAGCAAATTCTTTTAAACTCCTTCCTCCCCCACGCTCCCTCCTCCTTTCACTCTCTTTCCCATTATTTTAGAGACTTGTTAAAATTCATCCTCCCACTCTTTCTTTCTGCCAGCCAGCTAGTCTTTCTGTCTCTCCATTAAGCTCTGCCACCATCACCACTGCAGGCTTATTGCACTCTAGATTGTCTCTCTAGTTTATTCCAGAGTTAAAGGCTGCTAAAGCTGGGGACTTAAAACATTCCAGCTCAAGCAGTCAGCAGGCCTAAAACTACAGTCTGCTCTCCTCTCCTCTGGCCTGCTCTCCAGTGGGCTACTCAGCCCAAAAGGAGCCGCTTAAATAAAGGGCTGTAATGATGGGACCTGCTGAAGCCAGGCCCTCAGGCAGTCTACTGCACAATAAGTGCTGAGAAACTCCTATTACACTGGTGGCTTATGTAGGCTGATTACAGAGAGGCAGGAGATGCAGGAGAGGCATGTGTGGTGGCAAGAGAGGTGTGTGTGATGTGAAAACTGTGTGGGCACATGTGGATGTATTTGTGTCCTCAGTAATGGAAATGGCAACAAAAAGAAGGTGTGCGTGATGTGAGAAGTAGAGCTTGTTGTGTAAACTGTGTGTGTGCATGTGTACTGCAATGGTCTAATGTTCATGGGCACATGTAGACATGATGGTGAGAGAGAGAGAGAGAGAAAGAGAGAGGGGGAGAGAGAGAAAGAGAGAGGGGGAGAGAGAGAGCGTGCAGCGTTGGTCGAGCGAGCTAGAAGGGCGTGACACCTGCACGCTGCAAAAGAAAAAGAAAAGATAAAATATAAGCAGGGTCTCCGCAGATACAGAGACCACACACTTCTAGCAGGTCATAAGTGATGATTGAGAGGAATAACTTTTGTATTAGTCTATACATTGTTTTTAGTAAAATCCTGCATTATATACACATCACTCAGCCATTCTCTATAGTACTCAATGAACTTTAACCTGACTAATCATAGATACAGTAAGTTTATAACATATAAGCCCTCTAAGAAAAAGTAGTCCATACTAGAATACTTGGAAATCATCCAATTTTTTGAAGAAGCAATTGCAAGGGCTTAGAAACATCAGTTGGCACTAGGAAGGGAACATGAAGAAATCAAGGTAATGGAACAGCAGAGAGGCACTGAGGAGTTGTTTATTATATTGCTTGAAGTTGAAAGAAAGCCCACTAGCACAACTAACTTTCGAGTTTTGAGTTTTCCTAAAAATATCTATTTATTTTGTTATTTATTCATCAGTAGACACTGCCTGAATGGATCCAATTTAGACACTTTTAGACAAGCTGTCAGTGCATACTGAGTATTCTGCATACTAAGTAATAATGGTATGTAGTATTAAGTACATGCGTAAAGTATGTAGAGCACAGCTTCGCATGGAGCACATTGCCTAAACCCCATGACAGAAGCCTCTGCTTTAGAATATGTAGTGCATTCAAATTGTTGTCTGTCTTTCTGTGTACCTGCGGTGCTTCTTGAGAAGCAATCTATCCATGTAGGTAAGGCTGTTTTCTGTGAACTCCACCCTGACAGGTACCCTCCCTTCTCCCCCTTCTCTTCCTCGTCCTTCATCTCCTCTGTCTGGAGTGAGGTCAGCCTGGGTCGCCATAGCTGACACTGATACTGGAGAAAAGTGGGGTAAGGGGTGATCACACAAAAATAAAGTTAAGGTAAGAGAGAGAGGAGGAGGAAAACACAGCCAAAAGGAAACAGGGAGTCAGACAAAGGTAGAAAAGAGAACAGAAAAACATCATACGCCAGCTTCTCAACACCTTTCTCAAAACACTCCCTTCATGAAGTGAGAAAACACCTTGTCACTGTGCCAAGAGTGTCAAAACACAAACAGACAGGAGAGAGCCCCCTGGGAATAAGAAAAAGATGTACACAATACAAAAGAAACATAGTAAGCGCATGAGAGAAAGGGAAGATAGAGGTAAGAAAGAGAAATGTTATGATTGTACTCCAGACACTCTGGCAGTCCACAGTGGCGGCTTTAAATTGGGCCTGGGTGCCATTGGCCTGACAGAAATAATTAGGGCTGGAGGGGCTAGTAGCAATTTGCAGAGCAGAGTGAAAGCAGAGAGGAGCAGAGTCTGTCCAAGCAGTAAAGCAAAGAAAATAGGAGGCCTAATAAAACACTAAAACACACAAACACCTAGACACATACACACAGAACCTGGAATAATAGCACTTTTAATACACACCCACATAAACCTAGACACAGAAACACTGTAGCACATGCGCACATTTAGAAACCCAGTATATGTGAAAAGGCATGAAAATTGCCTGACGCAGTGGAGCTTGTACACATATACGCATACACACAACTGAGGCGATTAGTGCTGTGGTGTGGAGTAGGGCCACCCTGAACACTCCTCAAATTATCTCAATATGCTACAGCCATGGATTACCCTCCTACTGCAGTAGTAAGCACTTTCTATAAGGCCTTAACAGATCAGAGCACAAACAGGGAGAGGGGGAGCAGGAAAGCTGAGGAGTAGGTGAAAATGGAATGGAAGGAGGAGAGCGGGAGAGAGGAAGAGCTAAGAAGAGAAGCATTTAGCGAGCAAAAGTAGAAAGAATATATTAAAAAACATTTCCTCAAGTATTACTGTATATATACATACAATTTTGACGTACCTGCACTTAAAGGTGAAGTCTGTGATTCTGGAGAAAGATTTTGATATTTGAACGTAAGACCACGAACGGAATAGTGTTGTGTGGTTCGGTCTGAGCCACTTAGTTGGTTTCTCATTTAAAGAGCCAGGGCTGTGCATGAACACTAGATTACACACATATGCACACAAATAACGGGCCCCTAGCGGATTGTGAGTAAATATTTGCTGCATTTGACAAAATTGCAGACTCCACCTTTCCAGTATTTTGCAACCTGGACACAATATTCCCATCCATTTGTGTGTAGGTGACTAATGTGAAGAAAAATCTTTTTGGTCCAGTATTAAGCGAGAATGCTGTAACCAGCAGCTGTGAACCGGGCTGTGATGCAACCCTTTGGGGCATTAGCAATCCGTCAATGGACACCCAGTAAAAATGCAAGTGTCCAGGTTAAAAAATACCAACATTCCTTTAACTGTTGCAATTTGTAAGGGAGACACTGTAGTTTAATTCTTACTCATATATTCATCTGATAGTTATAGGTGCTTTGTAGAATTAGCTTTTACATGTAAAACAGAGGAAAACAAATTAAATAGGATACTATTATATATTATATATACTCCACTACTTACAAAAAAAAATGGAAAGCAGAGCTTTGGCTTTAATCAAGGAAAGTTTTGCTACTTTTACTTAAAGTTCCACTAATCAATATTTGTATGCTACTACATAATTAATCAAATGACAATGGGTAATGTGAAAGTGTTCATTCACAGTGACAACACAACACAGAGTTATCACCCAACCCCCTGGTGAGAGACTGACAAGAGGGGAGAAAAGGATAGGATACTCCAATTCAACATTATACAGTTAACATGCAAATGATTTGTTCTTACTTGTAATGCATTACACTAAATTGCACAGGTTCATGATATTCTTTCTAACCAACAGGTCATCCTGTTATTTGTTACCTGGTTGCACCATAAGCCCGATCCCACACCCAACCTTATCCTGTGTGTATGTGTATGTCTGTTAGCCTGCAACCTTGTGTATGAATCACCTGGTCGGATGGGTGTCCACATTGCATCCTCACTCCTGGGTTCTCCTGCTTCATCTCTCTTCTTTCCTCTCCACTGTTTCAGAGCTTCCTGGAAAGATCTCGCAGACTCCTCCTCATTGTACTCTCCTCTAAGAAGAGAGGTGGGAAATCGCCTCTCATCCTGACCCTCTTCAATCATTTCCACCTTTTCCTCGTCTCTGTGGTCTACAGCCAACACCTGCAACAAAAAGAATATCTCTTGGTTTTAGTTAGTAATGGATGGCCAAAATATGGTTAGCTTCCCTAATGTATATGTATATCATTACTAAAGGTTAGTGCTACCATAAATCACACACATCTTGTTTTCTGATATACTAACAGAAAAACTACTTATTTGTACTGTACTTTCCCTTTGGAATGTTAATATTAATTTGTTGATAAGTGCAACATGACAGAAGGGACAGTAAATGAGATTTTGAATGCTGCAGGCACACTATTGTCTGCTGACTCTCCAGGGAAGGGCAAGGAAAAACATGCCTTTACATTTTGCACACAAGCAAGCTTGGCTGTGACCTTGGCTACACCTTTGTTGAAACACTGTTAAAAAGTGATGGGGAAATTGTATCTCTTTACATATCTATCTTCATATTAGACCTTTTAAAAAGTAGCTTGCTTGGACTAAACAAAAATTGAAATATTCTCAACGCAGTTTCTACTCACATACTCCAGAAAACATGTCAAATGGTGACTGAGCTCAAAGCCTTGTGGTTCCTAATGATGTATATTCATTTTCAGAGTAATATTAGTAGTAAAACATTTTTGAAACATTTAGCACATTACATACGTGTAACAAGTGTCACACAGAACAAGTATATAATCAGTTAGCACTCGGCAGTAGTTAGCATGTTCTCATCTCAAGCTCATGAAAATCAAAATTAAGTTAGACTCCTCTATATAAAAGATTAGAAGTAGTCTTAGAATTTTCAAATAGGAGATAGGTCATAGGAAAATTGGGTGCAATGTACACCCCTTTGTATATATATATATACTGTATATAAAGATCTCAAGAATCTTGAGCGGTATACTGTGCAGTGGGTTCATATTTTTACATATACAGCCCGTTTAAGATAATTGACAGTATTTAAACATATTAACTTCCACAGTTGTTGTAGTTTCTTCTGATGTTGGTGACGTTTTAGGTCTTGGCTCTATCTAAAGCATAGACAGTAAAATAAATGAACAAAGCGTCTCCGTAGACTTGCAACGGAGAGCAGTGAAGTCTATTAGAAGCACTTTTCCGGTGAGCGCTGAGTGTTACTGCGCAGCTTCCAACTGAGCTTGACGACGTAGATGTGACGTGAGCAACCTGTCTGAAAGTTGTAAGTCTTCTGGTAGCTGTGCCAAGAGAAATCTCAATCGTTCCCAATCTTGCAGAGAGGGAGAGCGTAGGTATATGTAAGGAGATAACATGGGCACAGGCTAATTATTGCTTCTCCTGACAATACGGTAATTTATCTACAGTGCAACAGAAAGTTGCGTGGTTATGACACAATCGTTAGCCTATTTTTATAAAAACGTCTGCTACGGGGCCATAACGTGAGATACAAGGTAATGGAGCATTTTATACATTGTCATATTTCTTTAGAAATAAATAATGGACAAATAAAGTCTTTAAACGCTTCAGATGTAAAGTTATTCGCTGTCAAAGTGACGCCAAAATGAATGGCAGTCAATGGAATGCTAACGGCGGGTGATGGCTTATTAGCATCAAAACGGCTCCATAGTAGGTACGTTTTGCGGAGGCTGGCTTACCCCCTTGATCTAAAGTCTGAATATACTGTATCAATTGAACACCAGTTTGATATATATACTGTAGTATACTGATCTTCAAAGTAACTTCTGATCCCAACTGTTTGAAATGACTGCTGTGTGAATAAGGTCAAATAAGCTCTGTGGTGTAAAGAGTCTGAAATGTCAATCTAACTGTTTTTGCAAGACCTAGACTGTTGGGGAGCATGTTTTAGTCCAAAGGTACATGCAGTTCAGAAGCCTGCCTGTAGATAAAGCCTGTGGATACAGTGTCAATTAGGGTCTGTTTGAAGGCTTTTCAATTGACACACAGGGTGCAGAGGTAAAACTCACACGGTGCAAAGGCTTGTTTGACATGTTTCTGCTGATTTGTCACAGCAAGTAAACTCTAAATAGAAAGAAGTTTTATTCACGAGTCAATAACCATTTGAAAAAAAAAATCAAACCAACTGTTGGTAAAAGCAAATTTTTTATGGAATGTCTTTTTTTTTATGTTTTTAAAGAAGTGTGGACAAAGTTGAAACTTGTAATGGCAAGATACGGCTAAACAGTAACATTTGTAATTAAAGATTCTGCACTGTTCCCTAAAATAAAGTTCTTGTTTGTTGTAAAAAAATAAAAAAAAATAATTGCATATCCATATTCTTGACTTGTGTGTACCTTTCTTGTGTTGTCATATGCTAACAACAGTAAGAAGCACAAGAAAGGCCACACACCCAGATAGCAGTGTTAATGCAACTCCCACTGCCACATCTTTTAGTAACAGTAATGACTCATCATTATTAACATGTTATTTCAACATTTTCTTTCTCTTTCATCCTTTGTCACCAAAAACTGAACACAATGCACCTTTTCATGTTCAGTTGCAGGGGAGCAAAATCAGTGAATGGGTTGACATAGTGGTCCCTACAGTGTTGTGTAATGTGGTGTTAGGAGGAGTATTTGGATGTGGTTGTGCTTGTATATTGTGTATGTATGTTCTGTTAGTACTGTATGCCTAAGTGAGTCAATGTATTTCTAAACAACTGTATTTTGTATCCTACACTCAGCCCTTGATCACATATATGTACAGCATATGTAGTGGTGTATATGACTACATATGTAACAGTATAGATTACCACCTACCTGGCTGGAATAAGGGTGCAATTGCATAGGTTTTGCCACAGCCTCTGTTCCTTTTTCTGGGCTCTGATCTCCTCTTCTAGTACCGGTAATTGCATTAGAATTGGGACTGGGATTAGGATTAGGATTAATAAAGGTACTGAGATAGGAGCTAGGGTTAATCTGTTTCTGGAAGCAGCTGACCACATCTTGAGTGCTCACATGGGTCTGTAAGTCTTTCTGTAAAAGAAGGCCATAGTATATGAGATTAGATCAACATTGTTGTTACTGAGAAAAATGGAAGCAACTGACCCATACTTACATATATTTTTTAAAATTAAAATACACAAAATAAAATAGCAGGAGAAAAAAAACAATAATTTGCATACATTGCATAAAAGCAATAGATAATACTGCATAGAAATGAAATTAGTCAGTTATTAATCAAAGCTGTGCATTTTGTGTGAGAAGAATAAAGCAACAGGAATGAGGCGGTAGCCTCTTCATCAGCACGGTTGCTATTGTCCCCACTGCCTAAAACTGTGATCAACAACAACAACAACAACAACAACAACAAAGTGTCAGAATTGTCAAACAGTAGACAAAAGAGATGACTCAGTCACAACTTTACCACAAATGTTCATAAAATTAAGTATATTACCAAGCAAGTTCTACTTCATTTACAGTAACGACATAAAGGCAATGAGATAAGGCCACTATAGATAGCTGCCATGAACCCCATTTAGTGGGTACAACCTAATCATTTTAAATGCTAATACCTACATCACTAGCATAACCTTGAAAGTCACAATGATGAACTCAATTTTATAGAGTTAATGTATGCACCTTTATTTTATGTAAATGGCACCACAAAGAGCCTGTGCAGAAATACACTGGTAATGAATGGCACATAACCAAGCTGGTACCACACTTTATATGTATATTGCCTTTACACTACATCCAATTTTAACCACAAAGTAATATGGATCTATTGAGAACTCTATCCAATAATGCATCACACCTACACCAAGCCTCCTTTACTATTTTTTTTTTTAAAACATTCATTCACACAGAATGTGATCAGATATCTCCATACTGTACTTATGGACAAGAGAAAATGGGAAGCACACTTCATGAGTGCTAATTGATTTTCTCTATTCCACAGGCTGAATTCATTATTCTGTTCCATTAATCACCACGGGCCAGTAGGGCGGCTGAGGTTAACCTGTCTGCAGACTGTTATCCTGTCCTTGATTATGTCCAACAAAAACACACAAACAAACAGGTCTTGGAGATGGGGAGGAACTGAGACACCAAGGGCTTGAGAAAGACAAAATTCAGGCTAGGCTAGGAAGCTACAGTATCCTTTTTCTCATTATATGATATACGGTATGTTATTGCTGGCCCTGTAGCACCTTCATGGAGATTACGTTTTATGCCTAGATCTAGCCCAGTTCTGCAGGACACAAGCAACCTATTGAGCAGTGGAGTTTTAGAATCACTTTAATCCTAGAAAATGAAAATGAGTCTTATGAGCCCCCTCGGCCCAGGGACCTTTGTGGTTATCTTGGTAGTTTTACCCATGTGGGTATGATACATGTCTAACAAATATGCACTAAATATGCCACATTTAAAGGAGGCCTCTTGCAGCATAAGATCAATTTACACCAGACATTTTCCCCTGCAGGACAGAAGCACAATCAAATGTTTGTCGTCTTCTGGTCGGGAGCTCTTTGTTTACGCCTATGAGGGATTCTGCATCTGTTCTAAAACAGTTGCACACATTAATAATGCCATTATGGATAGATTAATCTGTACACGGCCAATCTGGCAAATAAAGAGACTTGTTCTTGGTCTAAAATATATCTGATCTCATCAGTGATAAAAGCAAAGTATAGTTCATTCGGTGACACTCTATCCATGTGTTGAATTAGCTAATTCAGTATCTTGTGGGAGGGAACTTGCCCATGGCCATGAAATCTTTAAGAATCAAATCTGCAAACAATCCCTAAAGCCTGGGTACATTTCTTTCCTCATCTTAAGACACTCTGATGGCAAATCTTTGCATTGCAAGAGGTTTCAAACAGTGCAACTGCTAAAGCTATCTGTCTTGCCCTGTTTCTCTCTGTCTTTTTGGTCACCAGCCAACTGTGCTTATAGGTGCACATTGATGAAAACTTAAGGCCTGGGTATGCTTCAAACTAAGAGCTTGTCAGATCATCTAACACATCTAAAACCGCTTTCCTGGTGGCATAATTGGAAGGGGCTAAAATCCGACAATTATTTGTACCTTTCCAAAACATGCAATCCAACAATCATACCCACACATTTGACCACTAGCTGAGGTCCATACAGTAGGTAGCAGCAGCACACATTTATTGTAAGAAGCATTATTTGGTCGGCCTACAGTTCCTAGATACCAGTGGTGGAATGTAACTAAGTACTATTTACTCAAGTACTGTACTTTAGTACAAATTTGAGCTACTTGTACTTTACTTGAGTCTTTTCTTTTCATGCCACTTTCTACTTCAACTCTGCTACATTTCAGAGAGAAATCTTCTACTTTTTACTCCACTACATTAATCTGACAGCTTTAGTTAATACTTACTTAAGATTTTTGCACACAAAACACATGTAGTTTATAAAATACAATGTTTCATTATAAATTAAACTACCCAACAGTATAAACAAGTCCAGCTGAAATTATTAGACAATTTAACACTTAGTTGACAGAACTATTTTGATCGTTTCCAGTTTCTAAAATGGGATGGAGGATTTTTCTGCACTGAGTACTTTTAATTTTAAGTACATTTTCCTGATGATTCTTAAATACTTTTAATATTTTTTCAGTGCAGTATTTTTAATTAAAGTATCTGAATACTTCTTCCACAACTGCTAGATAAAGTGGGCCAACATTATGTTATCTGATGTTGTGGATACAAACCCATCTGAGTGTTTGGAATAATTTAATTTGAATTATTTATTACAGACCTCAGACTGGATATATAGTGCAACATCACACATTCATCATATCAACTCTCAATTGTGCACAAAAAGATTGTCTCTTCGTCAGATAATTTAGGTTTCAATTCACCAGATTGACACATGTTAGCATCAACCCCATCTAAATTGGGCAACCCCTACTATACTGTATATGTATACTGTACCAGCTCCAGAATGCTGTTCAGCAGTTGAACGAGCACCTTTAACTTGCCTTTTAAAGGGAGGCAAGGGGATAGCATGCAAGTGATTCGGGGCAGGCTTTGTGCTTTCCATGTGATCAGGGAGATTAAATTATTGTATGACTAAAAATCATCTGACATCCGAATTTTGATGCAACACAACACAACCATCTGGTACTCTGCTACACCGGTTGAGATAAATCAAATACCAAGAATGCTTTACAAACATTAATTGAAGCAGGTTTATGTGTGTGTGTGTGTGTGTGTGTGTGTGTGTGTGTGTGTGTGTGTGTGTGTGTGCATGCGTGCATGCGTGCATGTGTGTGTGTGTGTGTGTGTGTGAAACCCCAAGACAGCGTACTGCTGAAATGAATATTATTTTCTTTCTTTCTGACTCTCATTCGGTGTTTCTTCCTCCCTCATTCTTTCCAAGGCAAATGAAACAGGATTAGCAGAGAGAGAGATGCCTGCGTCAGCTGCATGAGTATAATTCTCAGTCTTTATGTCCTGCCAAAATACACACATGCATGTGACATGTGTGATTGAATAAGAGTATGCATGTGTATGTGTTTGAAACTGAGTAAGCTACCACCAATCACTGAGTGACTAAAAGCTTGGACATAGGGCTGGGTATTGTTCAACATTTTTCAATACCAATATTACCGTGACTTCGATACCAATTTTACAAAACAAAAAGAAATTACAACATTACACGTTACAACACAAATCCTTTTATTTTATTTTTTAGCTTCTACTACGTGCGCGTAACATAGATGTTTCCTGTGTGTCTTTACAACGTGTAAACGTCTGAACAGCCAATCACCAACATTATTATATCTAGGTAGAAATATTCTGCATGCTAATTGTCTCACTGAATGAGAATTACTCCTTAGATATTGAAATTGGGTATTGAATGACGAGGCAGATAGACTTGATGCGTGTGGGACCATGCTCACCTGAATGGGGATCATTCTATGGAGCTTCAGTGCTCCCTTCTGGTGGAATTTGGTAAAGCAGCCAATGCAGTAGTCCTCCGTGCATTCAGCACACATCTACAATACAGAGAAACACAGTAATGTCAGCGTGTGTGAAAGTGTGTCTGTGTGTGTGTGTGTGTGTGTATGTGTGTTTGTGCGTGCGTGCGTGCGTGCATGCATGCGGAAACATGTGAGAGAGACGGATGTGAAGAGTTGTGTGTTTGTATGTTTGTGTGTCTTAGACAAGCAGAATATTAAAAACGAACGATCAGGTAAGTGCATGGACAGTATGTGCACATTTGTGTAACAACCCGCATCGACAAGCAGAAGATTCAGTAATACTTTAGAGATTTTAAAGATTTAAACCTACAGTTAGATATCTTTCCCTTTCCTCTAACCTCAACCTTGCCAAACTTTGACAGGAGGGATGAATATTGAAATGGATTCTCTGGCAGGATGCTGCAAGGTGTGTGTGTGTGTGTGTGTGTGTGTGTGTGTGTGTGTGTGCAGTGAGTGTCTGCGTGCGTGCGTGTGTGTGAGTGAATGCATCTTAAGGGAGGTCATTATCATTTCTATCTGTGAGAATCCGGTCTTATTAGTGGGGAAAAGTCCTTGCATCAGCAGGTTGGGTAGATAGGCATAGACCGGGTGGACGGAGCACACAGGCGAGGCCAGGAGGAGACAGTGAATGAGGGGGGAGTGAGAGGAAGAAAAAGACCAAGGCTTCTTAAAATTCATAAACAACAAACAGTAAAGAAACAGCCATCATTTGTTTGGTTCCCTTCATTTAACGTGCAGGTTTATCTTCGTTATGGCCCACAGTTTCAGCATCAATACCATGTCAAATTCAGAAAGTATAGTACGCTCTCTAAAGGAACAAAATTACAAAATTCTACAGTGTGATTTCTTTTTGGATCTTATGCCTTAGAACCTTCCTTCTTAGTCCCTTTCTTGGTACTTCTTCACCTGTTTAATCAATGCTTATTGTAATAGATAATTGAGCGAAACAAGGCAATACAATAAACAAAACAATTCACCATGCAAATTCATTGTGAATTGTGAGGTCTTACAGTGCAAATTTCTAATAGCAGATTCACCAATTAATCGTGCTTCTTTCTTTTTCAACTCTTTTATCTCATCTTCTCCCCCTTTTAGTTCTTTATTATGTATTAATTATGCATTCATGCATTGTGTTTATGCTTTTTCACCCTTTACTTTTTTCTCACACAAATCGTGTTTGCGTGCGTGCGTGCGTGTGTGCGCACGCGTGCACATGTGTGTGAGTCTGTGTGAGTGTGCGTTCACATGCAAGCCTACAGCTGCGACATTGCCCTTTAATGGCCCCATAAAACCGGGCCTCATTTTCCCTCTCAGGCCTGAGGATAAATTACAGCCACTCCCCAGGGACTAGGCATCCCTATCAGGCTGCAAGCGGCATATCACTGCGCTCTCCTGTGCTACACAGAAGGAAATGAGGTCCTTTTTTGCCTGGGTGACTCTGGAATACAGCACAAGGCTAGGCATGCAGTGTGTTTGTGTGTGCATGTGCGATTTTGGTAAAGTGCCAGTATATGTGAGTCATACTGTAGTTTAAAATAAGCCCAGACGTGTATATGCTTGTGTGTTTCTGGGTGTGTGTGTGTGCGCATTTGTGTGCTTAAGTGCAATTCCAGACAAAATGGCAGGGACAGAGTCATAACGCTTTCCATTATTGCCATCATTATAGGGCCCAAGGGCTATCCAAAATGTGTGTGTGTGTGTGTGTGTGTGTGTGTGTGTGTGTGTGTGTGTGTGTGTGTGTGTGTGTGTGTGTGTGTGTGTGTGTGTGTGTGTGTGTGTGTGTGTGTGTGTGTGTGTGTGTGTGAATTGTGTGTGTTTAGCCTATGTGCTTGCCCAGACTACCATAAGTATTGCCATTAAGCCCATCACTATGGGGCATTGAGGGCATTGGACCCTTCATAGGACAATTCAGCGCCATCATCATCAAATGCACTATCAGGCAAATTACCGCATTACATTTTAACGCAATGTGTTTGGTGCCCTTAAAATAACTTATTCCACAACAAAAATGGCAGAAAAATGGTGGCTGTCAGTTCAATCAGTTCAACTCCTCCCTCTCTTTTATTCCCTCTATCAATCTCTGTCCCTCCCTCATCGCTCTTGTTCTCTCTCTCACTGTCTCTCAGAAGCATCAGTTGTTCAATACTAAACTTTGCTGGCTTCGCGGTCAGACATAGGAGCCGAATTACACAAGCCGCAGAAGATCTAGAAGGCGGAGATGTGGGAGTGACTGGTCATCAAGCATGTATTATTCAGCTCAGTTTGCCACAGTCCATTATACATACACATGCATACACCAACACACATACAGTGTGGCTTTTCATTTCTCCCTCTCTCCCTCTTGTTCACACATACAGTTGCAGGCCACAGTCCCTCCTCCTGAGCAAGAGTGGAGAAGAGTAGCGAGAAAGAATAAACAACAGTGCCCTCAGAAGTCTAGAGTATCGATGAATGGATCCAGCTAAACTGTTATTAGTGCAAACACAAACACACAGAAAGACCAACAGATAGGACAGCAGGGGCACAGCGAGAAAGAAAGAGAAATGGAGAACAGAAAAAGACAGAAAAACATGATGGAGGGAGTTGATAGAGCAAGAAAGAAACAGGCAGGGATATGGCAGAGGGAAAAGGTAGGAGGAGAGAGGAGAAAATGTGTTAAAGTGTGAGAAAGAAAGGGTAAACATGTGATGCAAAGAGAAAGAGGGAAGCAGGATGGGAGATAGCAGGAATCTGGATAACAGAGGTAGATAAGAGCTGATGCAGGAGAAAGAGAGTGAGAGAGTGAGAAAAAGAGAGAGGGAGAAAGTTTTAGCTGAGTGAAGGTCAAGGTATTTGACTCCTTGGGGTGGATGCATAAAACTGTGTAGATTCACTCATTCTTCTCATCAGATGTATAAAGCCTTGTGAAGCTGTTTTATAAATCTCAAACATTGTGGAACTTGGCACATGTGCACAAGCCTTATTTCCACACACACAGTTATCCAAAATGGATGTAGAAACGCTCTTAAACACCATTTGCATATCGATAGTTGTGCCTGCTCCACCAGTGAAATTGGCAAACAAGCTACACAAACTATGTTTTCCTATAAGGTTACACAACATTCCCACCACACATTCTTCTTTTATAAATACCACTTTATGTGTGCGAAATGGCATATGAATTTTCTTTGTGCATACGTATCATTTATACATCTGGCCCCTGGTATTTTTATGCATGTGTAAACGTGTGTGTGTATCAATCAGTGTAAGATATCAATTTACAAATTAACCTAAAAAAGCATGCCTCCAGAGAAGTGGTGTTTGTCTTTTTTGTCAGTTAAAAAGCTTGCCAGGTTAATGTTTGATGAGTGTTATTGAGCTTTATATCCAGAGAGAAAATTCTTTAAATGCCAAACACAGGAGTTACAAACATTTCAGCCATATAGTGTCTTCTGTGTAAGTCTATGGCTGTTCATTTGTGTGCTTACTAGTCCTGCAGTCTTGACTTCACATTGTCCACAGTATGTTCCCCTCAGCCTGTTTTTTCTTGTGGTGCTGAGACTGATGGTATCGAGTGGAGATGGAGGCGGTGGCTGAGGTGGGGCTAAACAGAGCAGTAAGTATACTGTTGTTAACACTTGGAAAGGGGATATCATTTAATATTATTGAAATTTAAAGTGATATTTTGCCGATTTTAAACCAGCTCTGTGTCAAGGCAGTGTGGGCAGTGTGTTTAGACGGAGCTCCCCGCAGAGCGGAGCAGCAGACGGTCTGCAGAGATGGCATCATCCAGCGGATTTCGGCAGACTTCCGCTATGCTAGGATACTGGTGCCACGGAGGGAAGACAAACACCGTTCATCTAAACACACTACTCACACTGCCATGACACAGAGCTCGTTTAAAATCACCAAAAATATCTGTTTAAATGATATCTATGTAAATTAATTTCTGCCTAGTCCAACAATAAAGTGTGTGTGTCAAAAATACAGTACAGTACATACAGCAAAATACCACAAGAATTAGAAGTGCTTGTAGTTTTGGTACAAAAAACATTAGAAATCAACATGCTTATCTTCAGCCACTGCTGTGAAATGCAGCATATAGTAAATAACAACAAAATGCAAAGGATATCACCCACAGCATTACAATTACAACTGACTGTATACTCCAAAACTGTTCCTTATAAAGTTGCATTTACTGTTGCTGTATACATTTAACACGTATCAGCAAATTTTTCAACATTCTGATTCAAGGAGCAATTTTGTGCCTCAGGCATGTCTCACACATTAATAATTCTGCCAAGGTAGGCTACTGGTTACAGAGATCAATCTTTAACAAGAGAACTCCACAGTCCGGCCCCTGTAATGCCAAGTATCCACCTTACTGAAGTAACTGTGAGCAAGACACTGAACCTCTACCAGTTCCCAGGGTGCTGCTCTGTAGCTGCTCTTGAATGCTAACATCCATGTGAAAAGTAGAAAGAATTTCAGTACAGTGTAGTGTATCAAAGGACCCACGTTTTTTGAGAACACAACCGTGTATAGTCTACCTGGGTAACCCACAGCTGAAGCCAAGGTTGTGGCTGTTGACTACTCACCTGTCAGTGGTTCATCCTTCAGCACTCGGATTTTAACCTTGCCTGCTGACAGCTGTTGAGGAGACAGGGAGTATCACATCAGGGGTAACAGTTTGTGTGAGCTCTCTGTTTATATAGGTGTAAGTATGTTTGTATGTATGTATGTGAACTACTCTGTGGCCATCCTATACCATTTGTACTTTTGTATCATTGCATTTGCAACAAATAAATAATAGTTTTTGAATATAAAACAAGTTAATCCATTCTTCAATTCAATCATGCTTGTTCTTTTTTAGTCTCATGCAGTGTAAACTTTAGAACATGAGTTACTTTCTAGTGTTAACCCCAAGGCAACATGCTTTCTCCTCTGAGATATACAGTAGGACACACCCTTCTCAAACCAAGGTGCAAAGTGCAATCCCAAGTCTGCTATGCACAGTGTACTAAAGGAGTGGTCATACACTTTTGGTATTTTTAAATGGATGCAGGCACATGGATCATCCAAAGGAATGAATGAACGAATTAGGAGACATCTATGACAGGTAACCCTCAAGGTCATAACCAACAAGAAAAAGCATCTCAAAGTTTAAGGAATCAGGCTTGAGAACAAGTGATGCATGTTATTTTTTCAGTAGTAATTAGCATGTGAACAAATGTCAGTGAACTTACTAAATATTATAATCATCTTACATGAATGCACCGGTTTCAACCAAATTACCACATCATACACACATCCCCAGATGTCTAGCTAGATTTCCCTTGTACCTTTTGGAGTAAGTTCTCCTTGTTGTTCTTGGTGCCGTTTGTGAGAGCATTGCTGTTTAAAGAACCACATTGTCCAGACTTCCATCTAAACCCTCCAGAATGCCTAAACAGACAGAAGGACAAAGGGAAAGAGAAAGTTTTTTCTTTGGCAATTGAAAACCAACAAGAATCCCCTCAATCCCTTTGACACACATATCTACCAATTTCTACCAGTATCAATAGCTTTCACATTTCAGAAACAGAGATAACACCTGTTTCTGTCCTTGATTTCATTTGTTTATGCCTCTTTTGTCATGAAGACATACATTCCATATCCATAAAATGTAACAGTCACTCTGATATTGATTCTACATTACAAGATCTGGGTATGGGAGCTGAAAACATAACGATCCTTCATTAACAACAAAATGCAACACAGGCACAGACACACACATTAAAACACACATCATTTTTGTCTGACAAATTCTCATTATATTTGAGGGCTTTGGTATAACTGCTCATGTACCATACAGTATTTGAATAAAGCTTAGTGAATGGAGATTGATTCTTTACCACTCTAACTGTACAGAGAAAAATCATTCTAAGCCTGTATTAGACTTGTAAGATTTTAGAATAAAACTGGAATGCAAACACCTTGCCATTCCTGTATTTCAATAGGGTGAAAGTAAAGCAGGATAGATGTAGCAAAACTCAGGATTAATGCATTTTAATCCATTGAAGTACCCAAGCAGACTGAAGTATTTTATTAAGAGTGTCAGACTTTAAGTGGAGGAGAAGGCACTAATGTCAAGAAAAAGAATATAATATCAGCATGAAAAAGGTGTAACAGTATAATGTAACTAAATCCTAAATCCCTCAGACTAAAATATGTGAAAAATAAATAAATTTAGAAAATCACTTTGTTCTATTAAACAGAAAAGAGTGTATAATTGATCACAACATTGTCCTGTTGTTAAGAGGAATTAGAACAGCAAGGATAAACACTTTGCCACACACCTTTATATACACCTAAGAATTTGGCTTTGCCAATATAAATTATGCACATACAGTATACAATGTCATATGGGCCTACATGTTCACATTGCGTGATTAAGTCTAAGACTAAAAGGATGTTTTCCATCTTGTTGCAGACAATAGAGGTAGATTGAACCTCACACATAAAAACAGAAAAGGTTACAGAAATTACTCAAACATGAACACACACAGGCATAGATGCAAATGCAAATACAGGAACATGAATGCAAATGTGCACATGCATGCATGCACATACACACACATACTCAAGCAGGACGCCCCTGTCAGTTGCAGAAAGTGAAGAAATGGAGAGGGATCCTCATTTAGACATGAGTTATTCATGCTCATGTTGTTGAATTATTTATGCTATTTATGCTATTGTGATGTCTGGCTGTCTTTGAAAGAAGTTTATTTTGGATTGAGTTGGCAGCCTGTCAAGGCACAGGAAGTCAGACTCTGTGTGTGTGTGTGTGTGTGTGTGTGTGTGTGTGTGTGTGTGTGTGTTGGCAAGAGTTGCCAACACCCCTGATGCCGTCGCTGTGATGACACTGAGGGTGGGCGTCAGGTAATCACCCTAGCGACATCACCTTGGCAACTGGACTGTCGCTAGGGGAGACAGTTGAGGCACACCCCTGTTGGTGCAGAATGACAGGGTGTTCCCTCAGGACAGGCAACCTAGAGATATAAGTGTGTGTCTGTTTGTGTATCTCTGTGGATTTTGCATTAGCAAAGATCTCATTATCTAATCCACACAGACACACACTCAATTACACCCACACAAATACGAGTAAACACCCATACTAATGGCTTAAAGTTGTTTTTAGAAACATACAGATACTGACACATTCACACAGTAAATTATTCTCTGTCTTACAAACACATAAATATACACACGCACACACTTCCATTGCTGTGCACCTTCCACTGTATAGTAGATGGATAGCAGACGACAACCTCTGAGTCACAACTTGCATAACGGGAACAAACATCAAACGCGACACCAAATGCCACAGTTTCACATTAGCTTAGAGCAAACTCATATTTCTAAATGATAAACAATTATATTGCAATGACAGGAGAAGAAACGGCCACCAATTCAATGTTAACCCAAGGCAAACACCACCTGTCGTACCTTGACACACTCATGTCTAACACACGACTATTGCCTTTAACTGATGCATCCCACCCAAAGAGAGAACAGACAACATCAGCGTGTGTGCGTGTGTGCGTGTGTGCGTGTACACGCACACAAAAAGCGCACACACTATGAAGTGTAATTAGCCAAAGTAATCAAGTTTTCTCTCAATTCCCCCCCTCCCAGTGTTAGACCAGAGGACAGGGCAAAAACAGAGAGGGTCAAAACAGGAGAGAAACTTGCCAAAGACAAGAAAGATTCACACGTAGAATCACACTAATCTTATCTTAACACAATTTAGTACAGCATGGTCCCAGGGTCGACACACATGTATGTACGCACACATACAGACGAAAACAGGTGCTAGGACGAGCCAAACGAAACCAATTAGACGACTACACATACGGACCAAAAAAAGAAATGGAAAAAACAAGGCTCACAAAAGAGCAAATAGAAAGAAAAGCACTGCAAAGAGACAGCGGGTCAGGCAGTAAAAAAGGGAATCTCATCACTTAATGATAGGGAAAGAGCAAGTGTCTGTAAGCTTGTTGGCCTAAAGACAAAGCTTTATTAAATCTGTGATTCGGGTAGGCCAAAACAGTGAATGATCTACTGCGTTTGCCCCAAGCCGCCGGTCGGGCTTTATTATCGCCTGTGTACTCTTCACAAACTGATTATACCGCACCTCCTCTCAGCAAACTGAATTTGTTCGCCAATTCTTTGGGTGTGTGTGTGTGTGTGTGTGTGTGTGTGTGTGTGTGTGTGTGTGTGTGTGTGTGTGTGTGTGTGTGCGCGTGTGTGGGCTTGTTTAACTATATTCGTGGGATCCAAAAACCAGGAGTCCAGTATACTTGTGGGGTCCCGACAGCTTTGTGGGGCCAAAATGCTGGACCCCACAAGTTAAAAGGGTTGTTTGAGGGTTAAGACTTGGTTGTAGGATTAAGGATATGATTAGGTTATGGTTAGGGTGAGGGTAAGGGTTAAGGTTAGGCATTTAGTTGTGATGGTTAAGGTTAGGGTAAGGGAATGCATTATGGCAAATGACGGGTCCCCACAAAGATAGTGCCACAAACCTCTGTATGTGTGCGTGCGTGCGTGCGTGCGTGCGTGTAGCCGACTCTAAAACAAAGACGAACAATTCATCTGGTCCGGCAGCTCTGCGATCTAAGAAACAAGCAGAGAAATAAAAACTGAGTGCGTAACACAGACACACGACACACTGAACAGCCGGAGCATAAATCCCAGCTTGAAGAACTACAGTAAAGGCTTGTCAAAGATACACTCGCATGTTCTGAGAGGAAAAGACAAGGAAATGAGGAAGCTTAGAGAAAATTCAGGTAAGCTTCACATCATACATCAAAACACATGATTAACTGCCGAACACCTCCACCTTACCGGCTTTCTCCCATGTCAATCAGAGAAGTACTGATGAGAAACTGTTTCAACTTCTTCATTAGAGGTGTACAGATTAATTGATTCAAACTGTTCAGCTGGCTTTTACTTCTGTGAGACTGTTACATCACTACACACAGCCTTCAGATAAAAGGGAGGAGGGAATTGCAGCTGCATTAATGTGAAGTTCAATTGTGAAAGCCTGACGGAACGTGTGTATCTGTTTTATTTTAGTACCTGATAATGTAATTAACTCCATGACTGCTCCTCTTCAATCCCAGTTGATGTGTTTTCAGCTTCATCACATCTACTACAAACTTTTCGTCTACCGTCCATCCTGTTCTGCGCACTGTGCGGACTGTATTATCATGTCGACCAACAGACAGCAAATATATAACACAAACTGGGTTAGGAAAACGTGACAAAACCATGGCCGTATGTTAAACTTAAAAGGCAGTATAGTTAAATATAAAAGGTAGCACAACTGATCTTCTGACCCATCTCAACTGACACAAAGGACTTGTGGAAGTGAAGTTTTAAGGGGGGAGAAATGGGACAGAACTTTAGTCTCTGCTTCCTCTTTTCATCTGCTCCCAGCAGTAGCGCTAGAAATGCTCGCCTTGACAACAGCTCTGCACAGTCAAGACTGATTAGAGACACCATTGCACATCAGCAAATCATTATTAATCAACAATGGTTAAATAATTTTCTATTATCAACAGGAAAGTAAAAATTTGAAAAACATTATTATTATGAATATGATGTTTTTACTTTTGTCAGTCACCAGTTACCTCTCAGCCGCATCATATCCTGAGTACACTATTTCATCTATTGACACATTGTAGTTAAGCCAGCTGAGTCTTTCTCCTATACACATACACAACCTCTTGCTATATCTTTCTACCTCAAGCTGGCTCACACACAAATGTAAAATATTTCCCAAGCTAGTAATATTTCAAAGACCTAAAGCTTAAGCAGGATTCCTGCAGAGTGCCGGAGTTGAATGTGTCTTTACTGATTAAGGAACACAAAAAAAAAATGTAGTACTCTCTTTAACATGCAAAGTGTTCAAACACACAAACACACACAAAAGCAAGTGCCAGTATTTACGGAGGACTGGTATCAAAAATACACACCGGCAGCCACGCACAAACCTTGTCGTATCTTGGGGCTGGTGGAGCGTTAAATGTTGCAGTACTTCAGTGGGACAGGAAACACTGTGTTTATGTGCTTATCGTTTGTGCAGCCTGGACAAGACGGCCCTCTCCCCATACTGATATATGGCTTCTTAATTAGAGCAAGGCACCACTAAGAAACAGAGCAGTACTCATATACAAGGAGACCAGGACACACACACACACACACACACACACACACACACACACACACACACACACACACACACACACACACACACACACACAACTCATCTCCTTAAAACAATAAACATGAACCTACAATTATAATCCACAATATTAATTTCCTTGTTTGTGATGATGTATGAATTTAAACCAATAGAAATAGATCATGTGGAAACTCATCATTCCTCAGCTCTAAATCACTGATATTGTAATTAGCAGTGCTGCCTGTAAATGTCTTTGTGTGCAAGCATGTGTGTGTGTGTGTGTATGTGTGTGTGTGTGTGTGTGTATGTGTATGTGTGTGTGTAACCTTTTTCTGTTATACTCACCCTCTTCTCTTTACTGTTTAAAAGAGTCTGTGTGTAATATACATATTCTGCTTCTCCTTAAAGCTGTCCCTGAGTTATGTGCTCATATATTGTGTTATACACCCCTATTACGCTGTTCTCCATATCTTCACATTGGATAACACATCTATGAGTTATTAATGAAATGAGATGAAATGAGGTCAACTGGGAATGGAGAATAAAACAATCACCATTAATAACCAGTGTTTGTTTGCATTCAGCAAATTAATTTCTTGCTCACACAGGCTGGGATGCCCCTCAATCTGAATTTGTTAGATAATAGTCATAGTAATAGGCCAGGTACATAGTCTGTAATGTAATGTGGAGAGAGAAAAAAAAACTATTTTGTGTGAGGGAGCTCTCCAATCCATTTAAAAGTAATTTGAAGATGTGGATGCATTTTAATAGCCTTATACACAGACACACACATGTATGTATGTGTGTCACTGTGCGCATGTGCCTGTTCACTGTGTGTATGCTGTCCCATTAAATGTAAGCATGCCATAAACCCTTATATCCAATCCTAACCAAAATCTGATGATGCCATCTCTCAGTGTGACAGCCTTCCTATATAATTCATTCACAATTGATGCGTATGAATCAGTTACAGTAGATATAGCCCTATGACAGCTAATATACTGACTGAGATATAGATACAACCACTTTATAGACAGTGTGTATAAGTAAAAACATGCCCACTGTTGTATTCTGCCCACTGTTAATCATCACGACAAAAAAACAGACAAATCATAATTTCTTTTGTCATGATGACACCTATGATTTGTCATTTGACAATAACTCAGAAATAGTTGAGACTGTAGAAAAGTCTGTTTCGATTGCTTATGATCAGTTTGCATAGTGACTCAATTTCATTACATGCAGGCCTGGCCTTTGCATGAGGAAAATACAACTACCTCAAAGAAAACACGATCACACTGTATAGCCTTGACGTGTGAATATGGACAAGGTCTCTGTTATCTATGGAACACAAAAGTCATACATTATCATATGAGAGATGAATGGATGGATTGATTTGGGAGAAAAACAATACAAAAGGCCACTTTTATGCATACTGTTCCAATTCAAAGTCCACATCTAGTCTAACACAGTCCAAATGACCAGAGCTGACTTGTGGAGATTTAGGATTATCCAAGTATCTTTTTGTATTTTGAGCCAGGCTCAAAGCTGTTGTAATCTGTTTTGATAAAGTGTGATTTTTAAAAGCCTCTGGAACAGCACACTCTGCTGAACTAGAACTTTCAAAGACACTGAAAATGACTTCTCACCTTTGTCACTTAATGTGATCACTGTAATTCTCACCTTTTTCATTGCCTTAGCCACTCAAAATTAAATTATCTTATATATTTAAAGAAAAAAAAGCATTTGCTGGGCAACACTGCGCCTATGAGCCTGTAAATTCCCTGCAATTATCATAAAGAGTTGCAACAGTTAATTAAACAAATTAAAGCCTTATTTAAAATACAGTGGCAATTACAGGGGCCAAACAAAAACATGTCAAGCAGACAAGTAAAATCTGTTTTGATAATTTGGGGAAAATAAGGAAAGAGAAACAACAACAAAAATGGATATTTGGGGCAATACTTTATTAGCTTTAATTCAAAGCTTAGCTCCCCTACGTATTTTACTGCATCATTTCACTGTTCCAGTGAAGGCAGAATATGAGTGAAGTTGCATACAAGGTGACCAAGTTTCAGCACTGACCTTTAGAATAGTCCACTATGTGAGCCTACTTCTTATTAGTGGCTTTTTCAATTCTCTGACTGCTCCTTTTTTCATTCCATGGCAACCTTCTCTTGACCTTTATAGGTAGAGAAGTCATTGACCTCCCTCTCTCACTCATTTAGTCCCCTCCTCCATCTATCTCTATTGCTCAGTGTCTCTCTATACTTTGTTTGTTGCTTGAGCTTAAACAGCTGTTGCAGTCTTCTTCCCACCTTCTACCTCCCTCACTGACTCCTGTCTCTCCATTAGTCACCTGCTCTGTTCCCTGTGTTTGACAGTCTAGACTTGATGTTTTTCAGCATTTATACGTTAAGCCTCTTATCTCCCAAATCGCTCTGTTCACCCTTCAGCCCCTCTTGCTTGTATCGACTATTAGTACAGCCAAAATTAAATAGCTATTTTTTTGCTTTTGTGTGTGGCTGTTACATGTGGTTACAACTCAACTTCAGTCAGGTTCACGTGGTTAGGCCTGCCATTTTCTTCCTTATTTTGTCTTGGCTAACAATGGAGAAATCAGTATTGTGATGGCAAAGAAAGAAATAAAACAATAAATCTTTTAGTTTTGAAAAAAGAAACTGTTAACAGAAAAGCATTAGAATCAATTGAACATATTTCACATAGTTACACATCTCTGTCATAACCACCATTGGCTGTTTTAAATACATCTTTTTTAAACAGAATTTAAAGTGACCAAATGTAACTTTTTTATGTTTCTGAAACTGTGTAACTTTTCATCTGATGTTCATAAATGACCTGTTACAGCAAATGAGACTAACAGTATAAAGAACGCTTCTTTTATATTGTTTTAATTAATGCCTCTGTCCGGGTCCAATATTTACCACAAAGTCACAAAATGATTTACGGCAGGTAGACGGCGCTACACTAACACATTCGGACAGGTCGCAGATTTCGGCGTAACAAAGGAAAAGTCTGTGTTAGTGAGTATGCAGGTAAAAGATGGAGGAGATGTCTTTATATAGGCCTAATTGTATTTTAATTTTATCTTAGAAGTTATCTGTTGTAGTTATGGCTGATACTGGGGCGGCACCATCACAGGAAAAAAGAAGGAAATTAAACAAAGAACAACTAAAAGCTAAAAGGGGAAAGTGACAGATGACGGGCAAAATCTGAGTCACACTCGGTCGGGCTTTCAACACAATAGACAATAACGGGATTGTAAATAATTTTTCCCTCAGGTATTTAATATGTCTATTTCATTCATAAAATAACTAGATTGCGCGATGTGGTTGTACTTCAGCAGCCGACATTAAATTACGGCCCCCTTCCATTTAGCACGGACGTTTTATTCCTTTTAGTCCGTGTTTGTGTTGTCCTACTATTTTCTTTTCTTTTGTCCCCCTGTACATGTGTGAAGCGTCCTTGGGTTTCATGAAATGCTCTATATAAATCAAAGTTATTATTACGTTGGTTGCTACAACAATCTCTTAATGTTTTGGCTCATGACACAGTGACAGGGATAACCGGTTTAGCTCACGATACATCCAAAGCAGGCTAAGTTACCGTATGCAACACCTGAAATGCAACGATGCATCTGTAACGTATTCTCTTATTGTAAATTAATGATTTTCTGTCTGAGCAAAACATTCATCGCAACTATATGACCTCCCGGTAACGCTAACTCAGTAATACAGTGGGCAATACAGCACCGTAAAGATCTTTATGACAGCAGGTGTGGTAAAAGCAGTAGCACTTTTGTCCAAAGCGGCAGCTAGAAGTAACACAAACTGAAAGTTACAAATAGCTACTTTAAGTGAAACAAATGTGTCAATGCTATGTGAGGAATTTTAGTTAGATCCCACTGTGACCAAGATAATTGTCCAATTCTAGTATCAGCACATGCCAAATGAAATATTGTATATATTCCAGTACTCAATTTGATGGGAATCAGGCATGTAGTTGTTGAGATATCTTGCTCTGGGTTAAAGTGTTGGAAAGTCAGACAGACGTGTTACCCTGTTGCTGTAGGGGTTTACAACATCAAATCCCACACGTGTGGAACAGTAACAAACTAATAACTTTCACGGAATGGAGCGCAGACAACATTGGCAGTAAAATGATCTGTGCAGTAAGTTGAAACTTGATTCAGGAATATGAATCCCTCCCTTTTGTGTTTTCTGTAACCGCTGCTGCAGCCCATCTTGCACATACTTATTCACTATCCTCTCTTCCTCTCTCACGGACACATTATCTCCTTCTTCTGTGTTCTACTGTTTTACTTCAATTCTCACGTTACCACTTCAGTCTGCCCATCTCTCCTCCTCGTCACCTCGACCTCCTCTTTCTCCCCATTTTTCTAGTGCACTAACTATAACACTGATACTCACCCTCTTTCCTCCTTCTCTTTACTCATGCTCTCTTTCAGCTCTTGCAGTTTGTCCTCCATCTCTTTGCTCTCCTGGGCCAGAGTCACCGTCTCCATGTGCAGTTCTTGCAGGTTCCTATGGCGACACACACACACACACACACACACACACACACACACACACACACACACACACACACACTCACATATGTGCAATCAACAATGAATCATACAAATGACCTACTCCGTCAGATTGGACTTTCATCAATATGTTGAATTTATCTACTGCACTAGCAGATCCCTGTTGCCATGACTGATCAACACTTTAATCAATTAGTCACTGGATCAGGGTACCACCAAGCCAGACATCAATTCAGGCAATTACTTGTTGGCAAATGAGAAACTCTGTAGGAGATTGGACTCATTTTGCATTGGGCATTATGAAGAAAACAAATACACTGCACTGAAAACTATCAGAATCCAGGTCACAAGGTTTATCTTGCCTGAAACGGCATTTTGTGAAATAGCAATTCTGTGGGCAGAATTTTAATGGAAAAAGATGGAAATAGTATAGCAGCCATGTAACCCTAATGGGCTTCTACCAAATGCATATCATTGATCTTATCTCATCTTACCTGGCATTGAGCTTGACGGATTTGGCCTTGTTGTTAGGAAGCACCACAAAGTCATTTAAATTCATGTCTCTTCTTTCTGAGATCTCAGGTATTCCTCGTGCGTCTTCCACTGTGCTTTTTACAAAGAGTCTCTTCTGCAATAAAAACCAACAGTAATGGCATAAAACTGGCTATCACGCTGGGCCCAGGCTAAATCACACACTGCCATAAATGAATACTGCTGCAATGAAATGAACAAAATAGCAGGCACAGATTTGCTCAAATGTATAAGAGGCAGTTAAAACAAGCAATCTTGTGTGTTTAAAATTGTATCTGGCAGACTTATATGCTTGACAAATGGTTGGCAACTCTGTTAGGCAGTAAAAGCCAATTAAGGAAATTAGCCAGTAAGGCAGATAATATATTGTTAGCTATACAGTAATAGAAAGGCAGCCACACCTGCAAGCAACTGAGCTGATTGCAAAGTGAAATTAGGTGGAGGTGAATAGCTACTGTAAGTTTTGCTCAAGTTGGTTTACCTCTTAACAAAGACATTTGACATTTCACCTGCTAGTACCCTATATGAAACCTTTGCCCACCAGACTGTTGCTATAGAGCTGAAATCATAACCTTAATGAACGCAGCTCGCATGACAGCTAAAGACCTTTTTTAGAAAGGGTGTTTTTACGGTATACGGTATAAAGTTAGAGCTAGCTTAACGTTAGCCAAAACTAACGATGCAAACGACGTTTTATTAACAGGGAGGAGTCAGTGTAAATATGCACTTGACTGAAGCTAGTTAATGGTGGTGACTCACCTCAAATGTTTAAGCAACGATATAACGTTAGAAAGGTCACAAGAATTTAATTGAAAGCAAGTAGCTAGCGTAACGTTAACGTTACACGTGAAGCTAACTGGGGATTGTGTCGGTAAGGACGTTAACTTGACACACTGCTGAGAATACTAGCTATAGCTAAACTTACCTTACGCTTTCCGTGACTCTTCTTGGTTTACCAGCGTATGATAGCACAATCTTTTCACTTTTCTATTCACTTTATAGTCATGGAATTAAAACTACAACAACTAACAAAACAACAATTCACGATTGTATGCCATGCATGTTCCAGTCTCTGTGATCACAGTGTGTTTGTGTTGGGCTATCGTTACTATGGCAACCAACGCCTTTCTCGCGATAGCCCAGCAGCTGGTTGGGTTTGTATGGGTTTACTTTTTGTTAGATGTTGTGAACTTTTCTCTGCCTGAATTTGTTGATGCATCTTCAACTTTTTAAATAATCAGTTTAGTATGCCTTTGTTTGTTATGGGAATAAACCTCGGATTCAAAGACATCAATACCCCTATTGCCTCAGTAATCATGGGCAGCGGGAATTCCTTCTAATTAAAATCCTGACAGCATCAAGATAAATATTATAGCTCTGATTAGAGCTTTGAACCCTGGTTTTTCCAACAGACTTTCATGATGACAAGCATTAGAGATCAGAAGCAAAATAAATCCCCATTTGCCCCATAGTCGACGTGTTAGAATAAGAGTGAAGGATACAATGTGTAGGCTGTGTGCCACAAGAGTGCTTGCCGCTATGTTTGTTTTTCTACAGGAATAAAGCTGGGCCACCATGTATCAGTTTATTATATAAACGTAAACTGTCAAATACACAAATGCAGAGGAATCTCGATTCTTCAACAGTCAAAATGCCATACATATAGGGGAACTCGTTTAAATCAATAGAAAGGCCTATACCAACAACATAATTTCACCTAGACACCTTTGCAAACCGCATCTAGCGAAGTAGCATTATCTTTTGGAAATAATTTATAATTTATATTTTTTATAGTGGAAAATTATTCTTCTCTAATAATTCCAATTATTTATTAGGCTATTATATTTGTGTGATGTTCTTGCATACACGCCGATGTGCCTACAGCGAAAACTCAAACAGACCCAGAGGCTCTGTTTGTGCATGCATGAGTCTATCTCTCTTTCCCATAACAGTGCAGCCAGTCAGTCATCCATCCAGCCCTCATCTGTATTCTAGGACAAAAGAAACTTCCTGACGGTATATGCAAAAGCAGTCCTCTACAGCAGACAATGGCCCTTACTTTTTTCAATGTCTTTCAATGCCTCCCTACCAAACCACAGGACAATTATGACTAAACAAGCAAGAACAAACCTCCACCTCATTCCTAAATCCTGCTTTCTCTCTCTCTCTCTTCCTCTCCTTTTGTCTGTCTCTTGCTCTCTCTCTTCCTACATTGTTGGTGTATGACCTATTGCCCCTGCCATCAGGGAAGTGTGAGTGTATGACTTAGTGAGCGTGCCTGTGTGTGTGTGAGTGTGGATGGTCATTTAGGGTCCTGACCCTCCAGCTGGATTCTGTCTCTGCTGCTAAACAGTGACTCTCGCTCCCTCTCTCTCTCTCTCTTAGCTCTGCCCGCATAGACAGCTGGGCCTGCAGTAGAATACCGATGAGCAGAGAGAGAAGGAGTGAGGGAGCGGGGGATATAGAAATGAGGGGGTGGGGGGGAGAGGTTGGGAAGGGGGCATATAGCAAGAGGCCAGAAGGCACATGGAAAAGCAATGCAAGTGAAAGATCAAGAACAAGAGAGTAACAGAAGGCATTAAAAGAGGAGTACAACAGCAGAGCAGTTACAGAAAAAGGACAAGCGGTGTGCTGTGAAATGTCAGGGCTATTTAATTCATTAGGAGGCAATCATTATGATGCTGTACTGAATGTCATCTGCTGGGTTAAACCTTCCTCTGCGGCCTCATGCTGGATATATATTGACTGTTTGGCAGTGGTTGGAAACATTTTAACAATGACAGAGTGCCAGCAACAAGAACAGAGAGAAAGGAAGGAGAGAGAAAGTCGTCAGCCAGCCAGAATCAACAGCATTTTTGTGACTCCTGCACAGGGGGGTTGTAGATAATCCTGGGAGTATATTGACGAAATAATAGAGAAATTGTTAAATAACCTTGAAAAAGGTGGTTGGGAGATTTAACACATTCATCCACCTACTTGTTCTTACTCAGAGTCACAGGGGGATGGAGACTATCCCTGCACGGACAAATGGCAGGAAAGCCTTAAGACTAGGCAAACACATTTACGCTACAATTTCAATCTTCTAGTTCACCTGACCTGCATGTCTTTGGGGGGAAACAAGAGCAAGCAACAGAAATACAGGGAAAACATTCAAAGATAAACAGCTGGCCCATGATCCAGGAGCTTCTTGCTTTGACTGTCAGGTAACAACATTTACCAGTGTGTAACCATGTGCTGCCACTTATTGAAAATTAACGGTAGGGAAATAATTTAGCCTAATACTAATTGGATCCTGACCTGAATTTATCGTACAAAATCAAACTGAAGTGCTCTGAATCAAAAGGAATGTGTGATGTAGTACTGTACTTGAAGTCAACTCAACTAAGTGAAGTGAGGCAGCGTGAGGAATCAGTGATGCTAGCAAGTCAAATAATTACACCAACCAAAACAACGAGAAGAAAATGTATACGAGGAAGAAAGACTTGCAGAATTTGATGCAGTAAGCTGAAAAACAAATAATAGTAACAATCTGGCAACTAAATGGCCAGCTACTTCATAAGCCGCCAAGACTAAGAAATCTCAGAACAGCCATAGCGCCATGCAGCACAGCCTTTAGAAATCTGTGATATCTGAAAAAGAGAGAAGTTGTGTATTTGAATGTGTAATGTAAAGAATTTAAAAAAAGTGGATACTGTACATGTTTCAATGTGATACCTACCTGATGAAGCTGAGCAGGGGTGAGAAAGTGATAACCCGAATGGCTTAAAGTAATGTCCTACAAGACTATAGCAAACAACAGTAACACACATCTCAACAAACATCTCTTTAAGCCATAATACATTCCTAATAAAGCAATTGTATTCAAATGTAAGAAAAATAATCCGTCGAGATTTCTGCCTCCACCCCAGTACAATTGGATATTTTTCACAGCAGACATTTGGACATGTCACAGTAGGAAAAGAACAGGTATAATTAATTACATTAATTATGGCTGAATTCCATTTACTTGCTTGCTTACTGCGATATTTAAATGGTACAGAGCCATAATTAACAGTAACTTCCACCGGTGCTTTTTCTGCTATGACAAGTAAAAATGTCTGCTGTAAAAGTGGCCTATGGAGGTACCTAGCATTTTATTTGTGGTGCTCACAGCATTGAAGAATTACTGCTGAGGTTCTTCTCAGTGAAAAATCTCTATCAGGCCAAGACTGTGAAAAGAGGTACTCAGTGGACATACCAGTCTAAAAAGATGTGAGCTATATGATGAGAGAGGGTAGAGAGGCGAGAGCAGAGAATGAGTTTCAGTGCTATCACTGGATATATGAGTGACAGAGAAAGGAATAAAACACAAGACAATCCACTGTCTATGAAGACAGCAGCAGAGAAAAAAAGTATTTGACAGAGAGCCTGACCAACACACAGTTAGGAGGTGACTGTATGGATTGAGAGGTAGATAGGAAATTAGAGAGGAAGAACAAAAGTGGAGTGAGAGGGAGTAAGCGATAAAGACAGTTGCAGTATGAGTGAAAGAAAATAAAAAGAGCGACGGAGAGATGAGAACATCGAGGTGTCAGGAACTGATGGCCAGCCAGTCACTGGATGTCACTGAAAAAGAGAGATAATGAGAGCTCTGGTGGAGGGGAGAGAGGCCAGAGGGCTGGCGAAAAAAGGCCAAGTGAGAAATTGAGAGGTTGAGTATGGGAGGGAAGAAGGGAGGGAGGAAGAGGGTGGGGGGGGGGGGGGCACCAGGGAACGCGCGTGAGTGGCTCTTCATCATGTGGCTGATGGCTTGGTGGCACAGCCTCAGATACTCACACACATAACTGCACACAGACAAACTACATACATTGAGATCACGCAAATCAGTCAAAGCTCAGATGAGCATCTGACAGTTAGTGGGGCTTAAGACTGGTTGAAGGCAAACCCTGTTGATCAGCTACTAAATAAAAGACAGACGGACCGGAAGATGGTGAAATTAAAGGGAGAAAGAAAGAAAGACAGGTAATGACTGGAAAACAGGCAAGGAAGGTGTGTAGAAAATGAATGTAGAGTTTTGGAGGTTACAGTAAATCACAATCCTCCATTGGACGATAATGAATTGCTAATTTTGGCTTGGGTGGAAGGTTCCACAGGAGCACTGACTTGTCTCGTTAAAGGTCCAAATAAAATTATGTCATTTTTTTTTTTTTTAACCACATTCTATTACATCCAACTCTAGGAAAGGTATTGAGTGTGACAGTAACTGCTGCGTAGGAATCTGGGTCAGACATGACGTTTAATAACCAGGGAACAAGCTGATACTGTTTGATCACATCAGCCTATTCTGCCATGGATTATAAAGACAAATGGTGACACAAACAAGATTTAGAATAGACAATTTTCCCTCCAATGTCTGTAAAACAATGTGTGTGGGAGCACAGGTAAAATAAAACTCCAATACCTTTCACTGCTGGAATTTTTTCTTCTGCTTGATCTCTCTTGCCCACCCTCTCTTTTTCTCGCTCACACAAACACAAACAGATTTTTTTTGCAGGTACACGCACACACCTGCACATAAGCGCACGCACACACAGTCACAGTAGTCTGTCAGTGAGCTGCACCTCTACTGCCATCTAGAGCTTATATGTGGAACATGTCCTGGATTGATTGCACTACAGTGATGAGCGCTGTAGTCGGGTGGTCACCGTGCTGAAGAAGTGCTCATATACTTCTGAGGATGTGATCTGCACAATATATCACAAATGACATGTCATTTGTTTCCCACTTGTTTGTCACAAACACATTCATAACTTACAAACCTGAAGTGCAGCAGTGTGGTGAGCATTAAAGAAAACGTGTTAAAATCAATCATGTTTGTTTCTTCTTTGGTGTCTAGGTCTATGCCTCAATGACTGTGTGTGTGTGTGTGTGTGTGTGTGTGTGTGTGTGTGTGTGTGTGTGTGTGTGTGTGTGTGTGTGTGTGTGTGTGTGTGTGTGTGTACACACTGGTGTGCAACTTCTGTGTGAGACTATGAGCGCTTTGTACAAACACCTGTGTTTGTTTAATTGTATCTGATGTGACTGTTTGTACCTGTCAGTTTGTGTTTTGTGTGGATAAAGCAGTTTGCACTGTTCACTCCTGTGTTTTGTTTTGTAACTCTGATAAGAGCTGGAATTTGTGAGGGTTTTTTAAATAGGGGATCTTGTAAATATACTACAGTAGGCTACTATAGACAGAGAAATATTCAGATTGTGTATACGCACAAAAAACAATAGCATTACCCTCACCTGTACCAAGCACATAGCTTACAACTCAAACCTGTTCCAAGCACCATAACTAACCACAACGCCATCCATTTTAAAAGAGCACTAGGTTAGCATTAGCATAAATTTAGACTTTTACCTCAGTCAAATTTGTCTGAACTATGTTGAAGAAACAGTTCAACATTTTAGAAAAGGCAACACTTACTGTACTTGCTCGCTTACCAAGAGTTAGAGGAGCAGACCACTATCATGGCGATTAAATAGCCTAGCTTATCTTAGTTTAGCTTAGCATACAATAATGGAAGCAGGTGGAAATTAGCTAACCTGGTTATGTCCAAAGTTCAAAAGTCCACCTACCAGTGCCTCTAAAGTTCACTACCACTTTGTATCTTATTTGTTTAATTCGAATACAAACATAATTATGAAAACATCAATTTGTGGTGTAAAGAGGAGATACATGGTGTAAATAATTATTGACAAACCGTAGTTTATCTGTCATTTGCCAAGAAATACTTGCAGCACGTAACTTCCGGTAAAACTGCAAACTCGTTTTATGCTAAGCTAATCACCTCCTGGCTCCGGCTCCATACTAAACACACAAACATGAGAGTGGTATCATCTAACTTTCTGCAAGAAAGTGTGATGTATTTCTCAAAATGTCTATTCTTAACTATTTCTTTAAGGACCAACAAAATCAGTTTCATTAGTGAAACATGTAGATAAATAATCCATAACAGCCAGTAAAGTCATCTCTTTCACCAGCTCACAGGCCATAATCAAGCCTTCCCTTTCCTACCTCTGCCACGTCAAACACTGAGGCATTAACTACTGTTTTGTGGTGGCAAATGGTATTTAATTAGCTGTGTTGATCTGTGTTCATTTATCCAGCCCCCAACATTAAACAATCCAGATTTTTAGTTAATCATCACTGTATCAGGCCACACCACCTGCTGATACTGATTATCTATGGATTACTGGCCATCTAAACACATCTTTCACCACGTGTGCAAAACACACGCACACACACACACACACACACACACACACACACACACACACACACACACACACACACACACACACACACACACACAGTACATACATGCACACAGAGACACAGCACTTGGGATGGACAGTTTCTGTCATCGCAGCACTTTCCCAAACAGGCTGTGATTAAACAGCAGCTTAGAGCGCTTTAATTTCATGGAAGAACAGACAGCGAGAGAGGGAGTGATGGAGAGAAAGGGGGGGGGGAGCTACAGATACATGGACAGGGGGAAAGAAGAAGAGGAGGGGGGGGGGGTTGCGGACTGATAGGAACAGAGGGAATGAAACAAGCAGCAGCCAGAGAGTAGATTGAAAGGAATGATGGTAGGAAGATGAGAAAGAAAAAGTGAGAGACAGTATAAGAGGTAGATTACTTAGGCAGAGAAAGGCAGCAATGATAGACAGGATATGGGGGAAAGAAAGAGGACACAGAGGGGTGTAAGGGCACAAGGCCACAGAAGGAAGGAGATAAGAAAGAAAGTGAGAGAGATATATTTAAAGAGATATCTGAGAGCTTGTCCAGAATTTAAAAAACCTTGAACAGGAGGTGAGGAGAGGTTGGAATAGATATTCGCTGCAGGCAAATGGAGGGCTTCAATATTTATTCACATCAAAAATTTTAATCCCGGCTAAAATCTGTGAATACTGCGTATTTGTGATTTGTTTTATGTTCCGTCACACAACATGCTTTCTCTTCTTATCTCTCTCTCTACACATGCACGCACCCTATAATACTTTGATGACACACACTTGCTTCCAGTTAACGGGTGAATGGAAAGAGGAGGGAGATTATTAGGGGATATCAGCTATGGGGATGTGACCACAGGGCCAAACTGTCACACCATGTTCTGAGCCAACACACGAGTGAGCAGGTGTGCAGGGAGAGCCTATAGCAAATGAAAGGCGGTAAGCCACCAGCCTGGAGCTGTTTAAGTGTGTGTGTGTGTGTGTGTGTGTGTGTGTGTGTGTGTGTGTGTGTGTGTGTGTGTGTGTGTATTTGGTGGAGCATTTCTCCAATTTCAAATGCGCTATTCTATAGATTTCCACACTGAAGTGGTTTAGTCAAAGGGGTTTTAGCATTCAGAAAAGACAATGTGGACTACGCAGAGGATGCATGCGCACGCACACGCGTGCACGCACACACACACACACACACACACATAACAGGCTTTTTAAAATGCAGGGCTTTATAATATATGTTAAAGTACTCAGAAATCCATTTGCTTTGAAGAGCTCACTGTGGCCTTAAGGAGAACTGTGCAGTAGCTAGCTATGGTACCAGAATAGTAATAATATATGAATATTTATGCCACATTCTCTATTCTGAACTACCTATAGATGGCACGGGACCTTTACTGCTGGAAGTTTGAGTGCCGGCTACTTATGTGTGTGGGGCGAGATTGTGCAAAGAATATGGATACTTGAGTTTCTGTACTTGCACGCTACACCTTACCCTTACATTCGGAGAGTTGACAGAATTCATGTTTCATTAGATACATTAGATGTTTCGCTAATCTAAGGATAACCATCAACATCAAACCCTAGCTTCCAGGCTATCTAACTGCTGAGTTTTTCTAACTTTGAATCTTTTATATTTTCAATATTCTACAACTATTGAGGTTAATTTGGCTGTGTAACAATGTTTGAAAATGTTTCTGCAAATTAGATGAGAAGGTCAACACTGTCTCCTGGCGAGTGGAGACCGAAATAAAAATAAAAATCAGGAAAAAATACCACAAAAGTGTGCAGATGTGCAGATGGGTGTGGAAGTCATTAGCTTATGTAGATAATATTAGGCCTGAGTGTGTGTCAGGCTGCTTGCTAATGAACTTCGGGTGGACATGAAACATCTCTCTTCATCATCTTAACTCTTCTATTCATATACTCTGTTGTCTATTCATCCCACTGCCTCTCTTACCATCTATTCCCCTCTCCCTTTATCTTTCTTGCAGTTTATCTACATATTATTTTTCCCCTTTCTGTCTGACCCACACTCTCACATCTCCTTTACCTTTTAATTTATATCCACCAGTCAACCTCTCATCCTCCTCCTCTCTCCATCTACTGATTCTGTACTCCCTTCTTTTCATCTTCTCTCCTCTTAGCTTTGCCCTCTTGTTTCCTCTCGCATCAGCTATTTCTTTACTTGTTTGTTACCCTCCCCCCCGCCCTTTTTGTTCACCATACCCAACCTCTCCACACTTGCCCTCATACATACATCCCTTCCCTCTGCCCTCTCCCCTCCCTCCTCCACAGTTGGGCAGACTAGGGTAGATAAAGTGGAGAAAAAAAAAACTGTTTTTCGACTAGTGAGGGCATCAGTATTTACAACCAAAGTGTGTGTGCACCTGCTGATCAGTAGCAGCTTTACCCCAGGGAAGCAGCACACAGTGTCAAAGTTAATGTATTGCCCTACACCCTTCTCAGTATTAAGAGTGTTTAACTGCTGCTTAGCATTCTGATAGCATGCATCTTCCTGCTCTAAGTCAAACGCCCCTCCTGCACTGATTCAATCCAGATACACACACACACACACACACACACACACACACACACAGAAAACACTCAAGTGGATATATAAATGTAGACATGCTCTCTTGTGTGCAAACACATGCACGCACACGCATGCACGCACGCATGCATGCACACACACACACACACACACACACACACACACACACACACACACACACTGGATAGGACATCCATTGGGTTCCTGTCTTTTAGAAGATGTCCTGCTTTAATTAACTGTCCTTGACATGGTGCATTAATGGACACACTCCCACACATTGCTTCCTCTCAAAGGGACAATAACATGGCACATAAGCCTGATTTGAGTGATCTGTGTTTATTATGCTGTAATTCCTGTACATAACATGCTAGAATGGGTTGAATAGCTTCTCTCACCATTCCCCTCCCTCTCATAAAAATATTATATCCGGTCATTTCTGTCTTTACAAGTGCAGCTGCATCATAATGCAATTAACTCATTCAGACAACATCTGTGTTGAATCCATTGTTCTGAGAAACACAAAAATAGAGTAGATAGAGAGACAGGTAGCAAGCAGATACCCAAGTTTACTGATGGATGTACAAGCAAACCAAAAGTTAAAACAAATCCACAAATGAAGAAAACAATACAGTTGTTTTCAATCAATTACAGATACTACCATCTCAACACGCCCTGGGTTATTGCTACTAAAGTCTCATGGTGTCAGCTATTTTATCAGTCAGTTTTCTATTCTGCAAATGTGTTTTCAAGTAAAAAACTATAATTGATTAAAGCTCCATTGTGTCATTTTTTGAGTTGATTCTTAGCAAAAACCCTTTGTTCTGTAACAAATATGTGCTCATTCATGTGTAATTACTTCCACCAACTAATCAAAGTATTCTCGTACACGTAGAATCTGCCTTTCAGAATCATTCAGAATACATAGGAGCGACTCGCTCGAGTGACGGCAGCCATGTTGTGCCTCCATCTTTGAAATACATTAGCCAAAGAGGGACATACCTCCGCCTTTCGCGCTTTTAAACTCAGTGCCACCGTGACGAATGCAAGGGAGGGGGAGAAAATAACAAAGTCGCCAAAGAAGTTAAAAAGAGAATTAAAACGACAATGCGACAGGCAAAGCAACAAGACCAAAGTTAATATTGGAGTGGCTTTTCCAGGAGGGAAAGAGCACATAAGGAGCAAGGATTTTAAAAAGGGACACCGAAGTTTCCTGCTTTCTTCTCGACAGGTAATTCTGCCTATTTGTGTAAATTCAAAGTTTTATAGTTGCTTGGCTAACTATAGCATGGTTGTCCATAACGCTAGAACGAAGTCTAGGATACTTTTCCTTGCGTCAGTGATGAAAAAGAATTGTCTACCTTGTAACATAAATGTAATCATATGTGTCGTCATTTCCCTGGCAGACAACTCATGTAATGGAGTTGTAACACAGACTAGCTACAGCTAGAACAGCTGCATGTAAATGATGGAGATACTAAGAGCTAATTTTGGTTTCATTACTGCTCAGAAAAATATATTAAAAACACAAACCTCTGTTTCTTCTCTCCTACGCTGGAAACATTGCCTTACACTATTAATCTTGTACAATATACAGAATAACGATAGCACTAATACTTTACTAACATTAGCTTGCATATGTTTAGGAACCTGATAGCTGATGTTAGCAATGTAATGGTACCAAAATATCATAAAACTAATTATTACACTGGAAGGAACACTCATGGATGAAGTCGTACTTCTTGGAATAATATGGCCACCGTAGGGGTTAAAATGCGCTCAGAATGGGAGGGGCTAGAAAGTAATATTAACATATAACAGTTGGGTGTCATATACAATTTCCTTGCTAGATGGGAGAAATTCTTACACAATGTAGCTTTAATAATTGAAAAAAAAAAGAGTTCATTAAAGTACAAGGCTGCTGGACTAATACCTATAACTATAACTATTTCTAAACATATTTTTGACCAAGCCCAATACTAAAATCCTTCTGCATATGGAAATAATATGTAATATTTGGAGTTATGAAGTGTTTAAAAAGTGACCACATGGTCAGCTGCCACTACTACATTACAGTCAACATTTACATTGGCAGATTAAGGATTAAGATTCAGCTCTTCTGTGTTAAATATCTTTGTGTGTAATCAAATTAGCTCTGTCTTACTGTATAATTTTACAATTTCTTTCTTATCCATACCTCTGATTTAATCCTCTTTTTGCGTACATTAGTAATTAAGTGAATTGTTTCCTTAATGTGCTCATATTGTGCTTTTTGGCTTGTCTCCTTTCCTTTATTGGAGTGGAAAAGCCCAAAGTCCACCCCAAAGGGACTTACTATCTTCCAGAGAAAATACTGTTCACAAACTGCTCCAAACAGCTCTATAGGGTCCAGCCTTTACTTCCGTGACGAACGTGCATGACGTACGTGCGTCACTTTGTAACACAGGTTATAATGCTCGCCTAGCTGCTAGCATGGCCCTCCCGTTCTCTTAATACATCCATGGGCACTCCCTCCCACTCCCTACTCTGCAACTGACAAGCTAGCAGTACTTACTGCACATGTGCGACTCCCAAAAAAGATGGTACAGAAGTGAGATGTCTCACTTTGTAGCTAAAACAGAGAGCTGAACACACAGGGTGAAACGAGGAGCTGCAGCAATGTGCAGTACAACAAATATATGGTGTTTTCTGAAACTTAAACCACATAAACCTATTCTGGTACAACCTCTAAATACATTTATGAACCTGAAAATGAGCATAATATGAGCACTTTAAATTCTAGACCCAATTAAAAACAAAATCATCACATCTGACATAAGACCAATGAGTGTGTTTAACTTTTTGTATAAAAATATATTGAAGACAGATGATGAAGTAACACTGAAGCTCAAAAGCACCATTAAAGAAGAATAGAGGCTTGTCTGCTGTCACTTTTTGCATTTGTTTGAGGGAAAACATTTCTAAATCAGTCGCTTTTATGGACAGAATCCAAATATGCGCTGTAACATGTGCTATTGTTTTATTAATATATGTTCTGGTTAAAGAAATAACTTTAGCTATAACAGTGTGATCGATAAGTTCTTCTCCCCGGTCTCTGCTGTACAAAAACAAACAAGAAGTGTTTGTTTTCTATCACTGACAGGCCACACTGCCTAAAAAACAATCTGTGCTCTTTAGAGACCTAGAATAAGTCAAACAAAGTGAACACTGGAAAAGAAAGTCTTCCTTTAACTTGTTGTCTTATTTATTTGACAAAGGCTGCAGTTATTTAAAGATGACGTTTATTCATGGATTTGTCCACCAGGCTCTCACTAGATTTATTTTTGGCTCCAGTTCTGGTGTGAGTTTGGCTTCATGTCTTACTATGACAGAGTTGTCTTTATCCTGTCTCAAGGTGTAGGTTAAACTCAAAGATTCTGGACTTCAGGTGATCAGTGAAAGCACAGGAGGATTTAGATACTAAGAAGTCCATGCTGAACATACAGTACATAATGTGAGTTTTATAATTCTACATGTCTGAAACATTTCACAACCAAATGGGAACATTTCCAGCTTGGATGTGTTGTTGTGTCATCTGTCTGGTGGATTTCTTGCAGTGCATCCCAACCATCTATATCTGAGTCATAACACCAGCTCTCAGTTAATTGGCTGGTAATCACACAACAGAGACAACAAGGAAAAGAGTGTGGGGTTGCGAACGCTGAGGGGTGAAATACACTATCTGAAGTGTCAGATTTTCACACAATGTCGTGGTAGTATGATAGTTCCCTTGAGACATGTGTAGGAGGTACATGTGTGTGTGTGTGTGTGTGTGTGTGTGTGTGTGTGTGTGTGTGTGTGTGTGTGTGTATGTTCCAGTTATTAATCTGTATGACAATAAATCTTATTTGCGGTGGATGCTGAAATTAACCAGGCAATTCCAAAATGAGTATTAAATTACATGACAAATGTAAATTTGATTTATGATAATTGCGGCAATAAGGCAGCCTGAGCTGCAATGTGCATTCATTCACCTGCCACCAAACTCATACATACAAATGAAGCTATCTTCAAAATAGAGTATATGAACAGAGATTTATGCACCATTCAAACAGATAAGGCAACATTACCAGGCCAGGCGCTTCAGGCCAATTAATGTGTGGAACATGAATGAGCATACAGTATATAGCTACGTACAAGATACTGTATATTTGCAATAAACATAACCTCAATTATGAGTTAAAATCACCAATAAGTGAACCTCATTCTCTGGAGGCAATATGTGCAGGAACCCGTAACGTGGAATTGCAATTTAATGGTTTCACAAATTACGTTTGATATAAAGAAACACCCAAATAATCATGAAGATTTATGCATGTACTATAGGAATGTGTGCAGAGTGCACGTGTGATGTGATTTACACAACTTGAATGTCACCTTAAAAACTGAGCAAAATGAATGAGACTACTGTACTAAATTAAAATAAACTCAAGCTGAAAGGCATGCAAATTATGTGAAAAAAACACACACACACACACACACGATAACTGCAGAGGCTCTATACAGCCGTGCTTTTTTATTCACAGAGTTCATCTTATTTCCTCTCCACTCTCCTTTATCATTGGCTTGGTTTTTATTAATCTTCATAAGAAAGCAGAGGAAGAGGAGCCAGCTCCTAATAGCTCACTGATTTACATGATGGGTGTTTAGCCCTATAGACAAACTCCTGGGAAAGGGGATGGGAGAAAATACAAGTACACACACAGACACCTTCACACACTCTCTCACACACACACACACACACACACACACACACACACACACACACACACACACACACACACACACACACACACACACACACACACACAGATAGGAATGTAATTTGTTTTCATAGTACTAAAACAAAGAATTAGAAGCAGATTCCCACACTCACACACAAATCTATACCCAAACAAGCACATAAAGAGAGCAAACAAGGCAGGCCCTGCTATAAGATGAGTTAGCACTCTCACACTACTTTGCTTGTTTAGCGTGTAACTCAATTTGAAATGCTAACACTGCCATAGGCTCAGGGGCATGCAACGGCAGCCTAGTATCATCAGCCCACTTTCCAATTTAATTCCACTTTTTTAACACAAAACAGTTGGGCACAGGCCCCATAGTGAATTTAATTAATTGGACATTTTTGGGCACACATCATTTGCACGCTGGACCTACTTTACTGGATTGTAGAACAAGAAGAAAAGGGGAGGTGGTTGTAATGCACTGCATTATATTTGAGTGTGCGTGTGTGTGTGTGTGTGTGTGTGTGTGTGTGTGTGCTGTAGAGCTTACATTAATGATAATGACCTCTAGCTCCGTCTTTAGAATCCATCATCAGTCTGAGATGTGTTGGGTTTGGAGATAGAGGGTATAATGACTAGGATGAGGGAGAACAAAACTAATGACTATCGTATGTAAATTTGCACATTACACATAAAGTGAAGCAGGCAGGCTCCACTTTACTGTGGAAAAACACAATTGCACACAATATCATATACACTGATACAGATACAACTGTGATATTGGCCAATATATCAGCTGGGATGTGATTTAGCTATATGTGAAAGCTCATAATATCATTCAAGCAAGAACTATGAATCATTCATTAATGGTTAGTAAGGATGATTTGTACTGTATTTACTTAAACTGTGCAGGAAAAATAGAAATATTGACATAATAATGGAGCCAGATGAAAAGTTAAGGGATCAACAAAGTTATTACAATTCATCATGAGGGGAACATGAATGTAAATCTCATGGTAATCTATTCAATAGTTGAGATATTTCAGTCTGGATCAAAGTGATGAACAGATACAAAATTCATGTTTAAATAACTCCTCCATTTTCCACATGCACATCCAAAAACCTTTTAAAATGCCTCCACAACGATGATGCAGGATTTCCAGATGAAAAGAAGCACATCAAACCTTAAAACCTCACCAACAAGAAGTGTGAATCTGAATATTTTAGGAAGTAGAACTATGCTGACAAATGCTTTCATTTGTAAGTGCATATGAAGCTCAAGTGTAAAAAAAAAAAGATTTTTATTAAAATAAGGATAAGCCCAAAGGCTGGCACCGGCACTATGAAAAGAAGGGAGAGGCGGATACAGAGGGAAGCAAGACACCGTGCAGTGAAATCAAAATGGCAAGGCTGGATCGGAGTGGAAATCTGATTCCATGTTAAGTTTCTTCAAGAGTTAGTGATAACTTCTGCAAAAATCATAATCATAATAAAACCCATTTTACTAAATACTGTCAATCGCCTCCTTGTACTAAAACTGTTCAACCAATTAATTAAAAGAACTTGGAGGAGGAACTGGTGATTTGGCCGCAGAAATTTCAATAAAACTGAGTGTGTTTTGCAGAACTGACAACTCCATATTCATGTTTGTTGGCTGTCGACAGTAACAGGTGGAGCTCACAGCAAGGGCTCCAATTAAAATCAAAATCAACCTGCCTGCTTGTAATTGCTTTTCCGCCTGCACATTTTGTGTGTGTGTGTGTTTGTGTGTGTGTGTGTGTGTGCGTGTGTTTGTGTGTATGTATATGTGTGTGTGTGTGTGTGTGTGTGTGTGTGTGTGTGTGTGTGTGTGTCAGAGGGCAGCGTGTCTTATTTCTCCTGTGGATACCAGAGTACTTTGTGTTGCCGCAGAGATTAGATGGAGCGCCCAGACCCATCAATATCCATGACTCCTGTATTGCTCACACACACACACACACACACACACACACACACACACACACACACACACACACACACACACACACACACACACACACACACACACACACACTCACTCTCACTCACCGGTAAATGGCTGCTCTGACAGAGTGAGGCTATTCAGACACTCACACTCAGCGGGTGATGGAGTGAGGCCATTCCCTCTCCTCACCTCATGCCCAGTAGCTGGCTGGCAGCCCAGTGTAGACTTGCCAATTGGCTCTTCCACCAAATCAACCACACAAACTTTTCTGATGAGCTCAGTACAGTACAGTCCAGTACAGTACAGTCCAGTACAGTACAGTGTGCACATGCGTGCACACACACACACACACACACACACAAACACAGTATTGATTCCCCCTGTTGAGTCCTGGTGGGCACTTTCCCTCCAGTTCACACTTTTCAGGCATTTCAAAAGTTAGCTATTCTTTTAAAAGTCCTTTTTCATTTGACCTGCCCTTGGGCTTACTTAAACACTTACATTATTTCTCTTTTCCAAATCTACCGTTTTCATGATCCTGAACAAACTATTACACTGTAGATTAATATTACATTGTTCTTTTTATTGCTTACATTTTTATGGTCATGTAATAAATATTTGTGGGCTTAGGTTATAATCATAAGGATTAAATAACTATAACGTTTTTTCTCATACCCTAGAGCCCCACTCCATGACATAGCTTTGACTTTACATCTCATTACAGCTAATTATTACACCTGCATTTAATTTTGATGATGTTCTCGGACAGACAACAATGTTGGTCTGTCATCTGTCGGTCAGTCCACCACTTTGGTCCAGTTGGACAACAAACAACTATAGTGGATTTTGGTGATCCTATGGTCCCCTTCACTTATTCAATGAAATATCTTAACATCTACTAGATGGATTGGCACAACTTTAGTACAGATATCATAGCTTAAGTGATTCCTTGAAATTTCCTCTAGCACCACTATGATATTTGTGGCTTAGAGTGAGATGTCTTCTGGACGGATTGCCATGAAATTTAATACAGACTCCCATGTCCCACTCAGGATTAACTGTAATAACTTTGGTGATCTCCTGGCTTTTTATCTAGTACCACCATAAGGTCAAGATTTCAATTTGTCAAATACGTGATTAATGACCAAATACCTGCAAAGCTAAGGCCATCCCACCAGCCTCAGTTGTACTAGCTAATTTTAGCATGCTAACACACTAAAGGCATGGCAAAAATTCTACTTGCTAAACATCTGCATGTTAGCATTGTCATTATGATATAGCATGTTAGCATGCTTGCGTTAGCATTTAACTCAAAGCACCACTGTGCCTAAGTACAGCATTGCAGAGCTGCTAGCAATGCTGTAGACTCTTGGTCTTGAGTCTCCTCAAACTGTAGTTACTCAATATATGGCAAACGTTTAAGGTTGATTATCTATAACACTGTTATCAAAGACTGAACACTAATGTTCAAATTAGTTACTAAGGTCTTTACAGAGTAAGGCTGATAGGTGCCATAAAATATCCAAATGTTTCTTACAAGGACATTCCAAAGCTTAGGCAGTAACCATAATTTCTTCTTTGCGTTAGTTCTTCCACCCTTCAAAGATCTCAGATCTTCAGATAATCTGCATACTTTTTTTTACTTTGAAAATGCGGACAAAATAAGTACAAAAACACTTAATTCTTTAAATGATCCCTTCACATCACCTTTGGACAATAAATACATCAAATTACAGTAACGGGTTTGTGAAAAAGGACTGTGAATGTGTTGTGTCAAAAATGAGTAGGCCTATACATAACCAAAAGGTAAATGAAGAAATAGCTGAAACTGCAAGACTGCATGAAGACAAACGGACCACTACATTGAGGCTGGGTGCTCTTTTGTATCCTGGTTTGTTGTCAGTTAACCACTAACCCTGTCTCTCTCGATAGCTCCTGTCCAGTAAACACATGATGGATAAATACAGTCAAATAAATAAAGTCCACTCTAAGACATATTTAAGGCTTAGTTTAATTATACTGTAATGTTGAAACACACCAGAACAGGTATTCGTAAACAGTATTCGTGACATGAAAATCTCTCACAGATCCAGAAAACCAGCAAATCAAAACCTCAAATGTGTAGTGTCAAATGTATGTACCAGCCTGAAGCTACTCCAGTGCCAATGAATGGGAGGACTGACTTTGAGAACTCCAGTCAAAACTGCCAATTTTTACTGATTTTTATATTACAGCAGCACAATCACTTTTAAACCAGCCACACTCCCCAAATTTTTGAATGCGATCCTTTCTATTCTCAAAGCATGAGAGTAAAAATCATAGAATTGGGAACATCACAAATACTATTCCATTCTTTGTGGTTGTGAAAGGCCGCCATGACTTTTTCTGACTTTTTTTTTGACTGCATGGTAGACAATGGCTTAGTTCTTTTAGTACAACTTTTATGACAGTTCTTTTTATAGAATTTAGAGTAAATGATATCAACATAAAATTGCCAAGTACTTTTTTACCTAAATATAAGATAACATGTTTTGGTCGTTCCTCCAAAATCCCATTAAAAAAACACTATGCAGCTGTACCAGACAGTGAAACAGAGCAGTGAAAATGAAGCGGAACACTGGCACAATGTATTTTAGACAGACTCAACTCTTCACCTGGATACATTTTGTCATCCATCCCACAGTGCTCTTCCTGGTCTTTTATCCTCACCTCTCCACCCACTGCAGAGGTGTCCGGTCCTGGGTCAGGGAGGTGACATCCTCCCTTGCTGCCCTCCCTGGTCTTTCTTGTTCCGCTCTGGTTCCTGCTGTTGGTGCAGAGGTCCAGGTCTCTCCAAGCACCACTGCTCCTCCTACAGATGACGGGCAGCAGTGAAGACAAAACAGCAAGAACATTTGGGATTTGCTACTTTTAATACGCAGATCAGCTGGGGTCTTGTGCATTTAGGGAAGTTAACATGCAGCCCAGTCTCGCTGGGGAACTCTCATCAAACTGGCGTGGGAAGCTCTTTATGCAAGTAACTGTCGCTGCCTGTATAGTCCTCCTTGCTCAAAAAAATATTCATATTTAACAGTGTATCCTTTCATAACCTGATATGCTGAAAATGGATGTCATCTTTTATTTTCAGAATTCACCTCCAATAAATACACAGACAATGTATGAATCCAACAGTATGTAATGAAATAGAAACTAGATTTAAACAAACCGCTTTCTTTACTAACTCTGTTGTGTGAATGTGTTGCTAAACTTGCATATCCCCTTGTATTATACACAGTAAACATGTTCTTTTTTTAAGTTGTGGTGTAATTGTGTGTGGGCACGTGTGTGTGTGTGTGTGTGTGTGTGTGTGTGTGTGTGTGTGTGTGTGTGTGTGTGTGTGTGTGTGTGTGTGTGTGAGCCTGAGGCAAACTGAAATGAAGCAACACTCAGACAGACATCGCCCAGGGCTAACTTAATATGGACACACACACACACACACACACACACACACACACACACACACACACACACACACACACACACACACGCCTAACTGTGGCTTGGTGCTGGGTTTCACATCCATTTCGCCAACTGGATGCTACCACCCACCAGCACGCTGCGGAGTGGGAGGTAAAGTCTATATCAGAGCCAGCCTGCACCGCTATAAGTTTAAACCGCAAGGATCTAAGGCTGTTACCCTGACAGTTTCATGCTATACAATATCTCTGCCATCCAAAACAATGTATTTCACACATGCAGGTTATGTTATGTAATTCAAGCTGCTGCAGTGTACTAAATGACCTGTCTGTGTGTGTGTGTGTGTGTGTGTGTGTGTGTGTGTGTGTGTACCTGTCCGAACAGACCGACGGTATTTCCAGGCAGGTAGCTAAGAGCCAAACTGCAGTCCGATGATGCAGAGAGAAGGAGGAGTCTGTCGCCATGGAGACACATCTCCAGGTAAGTCACACGATCAAGGTGTGGGCGAAAACTACACAGTAGTTTTGGAGGTTCTTTGGTTACTCCGTAATCTGGATCAAGACAATAATGCTGAGGGAAAGAGGAGCGAAAGCAGTTGGTTACTTAATCTGTGTTTTGGCTGAATGTACAAAAACATGCATTCAATTTATATAATTGTAAGACCGCTAAGCCCCCCTCAGTTACTGTTGCTAAGCCAGTCAAGCTTTCCATTCTGTCACAGCACATAGCAGTTTAAAATGGCAACGTTGGCAGATTTACAAAATTCTATATGATTTGTGAAACGATCGGGTCCTCGATTTCAGATAGAAGTGGCCAAAAGCTGTAGTGTTTGGCTGGCTGAAATGACAACTGTCCCTAGCATATTTTATTAGCTGTAACTAGCTAGCTAATTCACTTTAAACAGTCTTCAGTTTTCTAGTTATAGTTACTAAGCTGTGTTTGGACACTTGCCATTCAGGGGAGGGGTTAAGTGAACGGTCAATAAATCTATATGAAAAATTCAAACAGGACTGTTGGCCATATCTGTTTTGCTGCAAGAATGTTAGGACGAGACCTGCTACTGAACTGCAAACACTAACGCAATCATGTTAGTCATCCAGATTCCAAAGCATGCTCCAAACTTGCCAAAGGACAGGATTTCTACCAGAGCACTGAGCTTGTCCAACTTCTTCAACTCTGCTACATATATACATAAATCTCCATAAATTAAACTGGAAGCCAAATGAGACGCACCCATCTGAATTCATCCCCTCTTATAAACTGTGACAGAGTTGAGCTCTGAATATTGTGGCAATAATACCCGAGAGGGTGTTCTTTTACTGCGATTATGAGCATGACAGTGATGCAGCTACGCTTTATACCGATGGCACGATTCCAAGTCTTCACAATCAGAGTCAAAAAGTCAAAAGGCCTCTCCGAGGTATCAGAAACCCTTCAGCTACCAAACATGTGTTTTGTATGTGAAGTGTTCATGTGCTGAAGGGAATCTCTAATTGGCTAACTTGGCTGAAATGCCTGATTTAAAGATGTAATCCTCTGCTAGTGGAGGTGATTTGCCAAAACGTGTCATCTATACACCTTTCAGTGTCTGTTTAAGGGGGATGCTGATTGCAAACAATACTCCTCCCATTCATTCAAAAAAATGTAAAATAAATAAAATTTAAAATAAAGTACCAAAGAGGATGGGGACATTACCTCCTTCTGCTAATGTATCAGTGGAGATTTTCTAAATGATTGACTTGCTGCCTGTACTCTGGCAAGCTACTGAGGCTTCAAAATGACAGACAGGGCTGTCATCCCCAGAGTGAAAAACGTGCCTGATCTAATGGAAATAAGGAGGTTCACTCTTTCTTCACAATCTACTACAGTACAGTCTGTCTCTTGATCTCTGTCCCTCCCTCTGGCTCTGTGTTCACCAGTCTCCATCACGCTCTCTCTTGTTCTTCTTAGAGTATACACAAACGTTATGGTGGCATATACTTTCAATGTGTTCCACTTCAGTTGATATACAATATATAATACATGTCTGTGTGACAAACACCTACCTGTATGTCCCAAGTCTTGAGTGTTCCTTCCCTATCAGCTGTGACTAAATATTTTCCACAGGGGCTGACAGTCGTAACAATAGACCCAAGGTCCCTATTGTGAGCTGTGAACTGTCCCACCAGGCGGCTGTGGAAGGTGTTCCAGAGTCTGACTACACCTGAACCTCCACAGGACACCAAGTCTGCACCACCTGCTGGAAATGTGGGAATATACAGTAGGTTTTGCCTGGAAAATAAGTTAGATCTGGGGCATTAGAAGCTCATATATTAGCTGCTCTATTGACAACGGCTCTGTAGTGCAAGGGTTGAACAACACACACACACACACACACAGACACACACACACACAGACACACACACAGACACACACACAGACACACACACACACACACACACACACACACACACACACACACATCGTTGCCTCAGTCAGTGTGAGTAGCAGGCATGAAGTCCAGGGTGCAGAGGCTGATCATGCTTTTTTTTACCCAGCAGATAAGCAGCTACTGCAGGAATAACACTGAGAATAAATCAAACTGGAATAAAAAGCAAAGCAACCCCGGGTATAGTTAAAATAGCGACAGAAAGAAAAGTAAAGTTCAGAGCTTGAGTTACTGCATATGAAAAGTAGTTAAAATGGGAAAACTTGAAGCAAACTCACCACATCAGACAACCATTGATGTGAAGCTACTGTACAGTAACTTAGCACGAGATACCCTCCTTACTGTCTTTGTAATGTGCAAAAACAAGCGTGCATCTGTGTATTGCAACTGTGTATTTCAACAACAAAACAAAGCTGTATATGCAGTGTATTTCGCATTTAAGAAAGGCTTTTGATTGTAGAACTATTTCAACTCTCTGAAGTAACTTCACTGTGTTCGCATCAATTGTAACTCTTTAAAATCGCAGGCTCTCACAAAACAAGTCAAACCACAGTATATATACGGGCAGTTTAAAAGGCTTTGGCCTCAAAACAAAAAGGCAGAATCACCAACTGGTTTCAGAGGTTGTATGGCTACAATAAACATTGGCAAAGGAAAAATTGATCAAGATGACATGGTAATTAGAGCAACAGTGTGACTCAGGTCAAGATACAGAATGTATGGGGGTAAAAGGAATATGCTTTGTAATCACTGCTTTTATTTTGGGATAGCTCCGGAGGTGATGCTGCCAAACGTTACTAAAACATCATGCCGTGTCCCACAGCTTACACAACTTATTCTAAAAAATAACCCACACTAAGGTTGATAAGGATTGCACAGTTGCTGTTTAGTTTGCAATACTTCACCTGTAGAAGCAACTGCAGAAGTGCGTCCTGGTATGAAGAACAATCTAGTGATGGCAAAGGAGTTATCGGAGTCTTCTTTACCATTCACACCAAGATGAGAATCGGGAAATCTGAGTTGATCAAAGCATTGAAAAATAAAGAAAAATAAGGAAAGAGAGACAAATCAAAGTCAGAGGGGCAAGAAACTTTTGCTTTACAATTGCAAAATAAAAGTTTTTGTTGAATTTAGTTGCATTTGTGCATGAAAATGAGACTTCTTGCCTTCTCTGTGTTCAGCATGTGGCCCCAGTTTCCTCAATGCCTTTTCTGTGCTGTTGTTCCACACTATAATCTCTCCATCATAGCTTCCTGCACACATCAGAAATGAGGCCAAACAAAGTGCAAGAGCTTATGATGAACTCACACATTGCTTTTTTTTTGGTGACATTTCTGCATTGGCAAATACACTGCAAAAACTAACAGGCTTTCATATTAATTAAGACCAAGTCCAAAATTACACTTTTTAAAAGAAATATTAACAATTAACATAAACTTTCTGTCAACGCATACCCTTTTACTTTCCTCGTGCTGCTGAATCATGCAAGACAGCCACTAAAACCACTTTAAAGAAGATAAAGCTCAACATCTGCCACAGCTACCATCTGTTCCAACACTCAACGTTCACTTCAAGAGAAACTTTTCAAATAATCTACATTATATATAAGAAAGTTTGTGTGTTTATTATATGAGGCAGGAATCTCATTAGGTGGTTCGACGGATGAACAGCAGGAGTTAATAAGATATGTGAGGAGTGTGTTAGCTACAGTATGGGAGGTGTATATGTGAGCAATAGGAGGTATAAAGTTTATGAAAGTGTGGGTTGCCTGCATTATTCATGCAGCCCAGGGCCAGCGTCTGTATTTTAGGTGACTTTTATCACGCTGTGTGTGTGTGTGTGTGTGTGTGTGTGTGTGTGTGTGTGTGTGTGTGTGTGTGTGTGTGTTGTGTGTGTGTGTGTGTGTTTGACAGACATAGAGAGGGTTTCAATATCACCATCATCTACACAATGTTAAGCTTCGAAACGGAGCTGGATTAACATCACTTTGCTCATTTTTAAAAGTGCTCTAATACACTAATAACTAGGATACATGTTCATTCATGGAAGATAAATAAATTGTCAAAGGCACAGTAAGTCTCATACCTCCTTTTCATTAAAAGAGAACTCCACCAATAGCATTGCACTCTTAACATCTTCGTAATAAACGCAACAAAATTGACGCAGCACAACCAGAGAAATCATCTTTTTACCTACAAAGATCTAGTAAGCTCACACCTACACACACCCAGATTTTAGATTTTATTTTCAAACTTCAGACCGAACCGACGCTGACTCAAGAGACGCAGCTCCCTCTGGAGCCTCAAAAGGCTTTATACAACTTTCCTTTTAACTCATTAACTTGTCGAAAAAGAAATTTGAAATATACCGTACGTATAAATCAGAGGATCCTCTGCTTGAAAAAGATTTCATCGCTGCATTTAGTGTTCTGATTTCTACGCTAGCATTTTCATTTCTAAAACATTTTTGGTTGTCCATCAAAGTTCAGATGAGTTGGTTTTTGGTCGCTTGGAACGTGTTCAGCCATGGAGGATTAAGGGATCCCAGGAAAGAAGGAAGGGTGAAAGGGGGAGAGGGGGGTTGTGACTGAAGGAGGTACACAGGACCCCTGTGTACATGTACCCTGCTGGGTGTGTGTGTGTGTGTGTGTGTGTGTGTGTGTGTGTGTGTGTGTGTGTGTGTGTATCCAAGTGGAAACTAGCAAAGACTCTGAATATGGATGAGGAGGCTTCAGTCCCACATCAGCCAAATGCTCCTGCTGCAACTAGATTCAACTTGAGACACAAACAAACACATGTATACACACACACACACACACACACACACACACAGAGCATGTGTGTGTCCAACAGAACTTTAAATTGACTTTTGTCACTGGTGGCCTTCATGCCACCACTGCTTTCACTTGGCACATACCTAACACATAATTTGGCAGCACACATTGATGTGAAAACAGCATTACTCACTGCAACCCTGAAGAAATATGCTGGCAACAGAAACTAATGCGTCATCGCTTTTAGAAGCCGTCTTTGTGCTCGACGGATTTAGGGAAGAAAGAATTAGCTAAAATAGTTTATGTGTAAAGTTACACAGCAATAGTTCACATCCACCTTTTGTTTAGTGCGCGAGTCGATAAATGTAGAAATGTAGGAAATCAAGACGTGAATGTGATTCATCTTTTGCCCAAAGGCCAGAGAAAGAGAGAGAGCAATGCACAGCTTAAGCGTAGGAGGAATTTATGAATGAATTACATCTGTTTATGATATTTTTAAGGGATAAGTTGATCTGGATAAACCAGTAGGCCCCAATACAAAAACTGCGAGTCTTCATGAAGGATATACTGATTTAATTTTGTGTCTCTCTTTAGGAAACCATCAACTCTATGTCAAAGATCAGGCAGAGTGCTGCTTATAATAAAAAAAATACTATTTATGAGGAGAATCACTTGTATTCATTAGAGTCACATGGCTTTTGTTTTGTCAATTACTATTTGCATCAACTATTAACAAAAGGATTCAGTAATTTGGTCCAAAATGCAATCACATGCACTATGCAATTAAACACCTTCAAACATATACAACATACATCATTTTATTCTCTATTTCCAGAGTATACAAACCCCCACCCCTGCAGCCTTACAATGCACACACACACACACACACACACACACACACACACACACACACACTTGAACATACTATGTCTCATTTTCTCTCATTCCCACTGAGAAAGCTCTAATAAACATAATTTAAATTGGGCTTTTGGATTAAATTGGAGGTGGAGGGTGCAGCGCGGGGCTGTGTGTGTGTGTGTTTGTGGGTAGAAATGCAGCAGGCTAACTAAGGAGATGAGATAAAAAATAAACAGAAGTGAACGCGGAGTGTCAGGTAGAGACTGGGAAAAAGAGAGGAAGCAGGCAGAGAGAGGAGCTGACCACACTAACAGAAATTGGAGGGTCAACTTTGAAGAAGTTTCCAAGAGCACAACGTAGCTCCTGAATTGTGCTTTTGTTCCAGCTCCAACTATTCATTTCCTTCCAAACCATTTCTCCCTCCAGCTTCGAGAACACCCATTCTTATATACCTTTTCACCTCCATCCCTCACTTTATCGCTCTCTGTACTTATCTCTGGGGTTGATGTGTCCCAGAAGGCCAGAGAAGTGTCTGCAGTTTATGTCTGCACTCTGCTCGCACAGACTGGTAAACTGAAACTCAACTTTCAGCGTGTGAGCCAAAGTGATACAACTTCACAAACTGAAGAGCATACTGGGGCAAATTGGTTTCAGAGTGTTTGTTGTTTGATGGTTATAGAAGTGGACCAGTGACTGGAGGATTGCCAGTTCAATCCCTCAGGCAGAAACATCTAAGAATGTGATGAGTGATGAGGTGCCTTGATTGTAGTATCCTATATTTGCATACTAAAGACCTTCACAGACCTGGTCATTAATGTGCTTATCTTTTGTTAGGATGTTGACTTTTTAAATTTAACTTGCAAGCGTTTTGCTTCTTTGGTTAATGGAGGTTGTCAGTCTTGGCACAGGGATAAAGTGCCTAAGGGTTGAATTCCATGATCCACAAAATCATAAAAATAAAGAAAGAAAAGAAAACTGTAAAAGTCACAAACTTCATGGACGAGTTCCAAAGTTTGTATGAACTCACAGAAGTGGAGTAAAAAATAAGAGTGATTGAAAGAAGAGATAAAACTCCTTGTCTTTCATTAGCCAGAGGCACCAAGTGTTCAGCATTTTAATAAGCACTGGTGTGATTTTAACACTACTACTGATTTAACATGTGTGAGTCATTTGCATTTCATACCACTGAATCCATGCGTTGATCAGTTGCATAATCAGTTTGATGGTAATTCTGGATAATTTTCTGAAATGTATGATTTATTTATTTTTCAACTACACAAGGAATACCATCAGTGAGGTAATAAATACAGACACACAAATACCCACCCCTTCTGGTCCTACCTAATACTTGCGCATACAAAAACAACAGCCAAAAAAGAATGGCAAGACGAAAACAGACAAGCTCTCTGTGGGTAGTGCATAGTTCAGGTTATATTTCCTCTCTCAAGCAGAGGGACAGAGAGAGAGACAAAAATGAGAAAATATAAGTAAAGACTAGGAATAAGCAAAATGAGTGTGTTTGTAACTTTTTATTGGAAATATATCTCTCTCTTATCAGATGAGTGTTAGCGCTGAGCAGAGTACTGTATGTGTACCTTTCCAGTTCACCTGCCTTTAATACAGCTCTAATTAAGAATTTAATTAGAACAGAACTTGCCAATTAATGGGCTCTGACATGTAAAGGTTTAAGCCTGTGGTGGAGCCAAATGTCAGCTCAGAATAGAGGCAAAAGAAGTTGTTGTTCCTCTGAGAAATAAAATACTGAAGTATGAAATAAACTGCCAAAAAAAGCATGTTAAATTGTATAATTTAACATTTACATTTAAACTGTATCTTTCACGCAGTGTAGCTAACAAAGGACAACAGGGAAGAACTCTGAATTAAAAGGTTCTGGCAGAGTTTCTAATTAGATCATCTTCACTTCACATAAACATTTACTTTATTTACTTACCGTCTAATTTGACTGTATCTATAAATATGGATATTGTTTAACATTTAACAAAAAACAAGCTAAAATGCAGTGTTAACCTTTTGAGTTGTAGTACGCATTCCTCGTTATGCAAGGTAAGTACACATACAAGCACAGTTGTACTTCTGATTGTGAATTCTGAAATAGTTTTAGTCTCTTTGTTTCCTACACATTTACACAGACACACATGAAACCACAGAACTATTTCGAGCATTGAGTGGCATGTGGAGCACAAGTCCTTTGATAACAACACCACTTACTTTAATCTGCAGATAACAGCTCCCCGTTATTTTTCATTTTATTGAATTTCTTTCTTTTTTTCAAATATGCATTTTCATTCCAGTCTTTTTTTTCTTTTTCCCGTCTTTCCATCACTCTCTTTTCTCTGCATGAGCCCTCGCTTCTAATTTAAGTCATGAAACTGTAATTATTTTTTTTTTAGGTAAGAGAACACAAAAATACAGTAGCACAAATGCACATGCACCCTAATGACATTGGGTACAGTTCTGTTAAATGAACACTTAATGAAAATGAAATTAATGTAAATGAAAACTGACTAGAATAAGTCAACTATTTCATAAAGTGTGTTGGTGAACAGTGTGTCATCTTTACATTTACAGTGCCTCTTTTTAGTTTTCTTGTCAATACACAGACAACACACACATATACATACACAGAAACACACCTGTGACCAGAGTCTGTGGAGGCTGGAATGCGGCACAGAGCAGATCACTGCGATGCTGAACACCTCCCTTCCACTCTGATGGTTCAACAAAAGATTTTGAGAAGGAATGCAGACGGAAAACTGTTAACATCCTACAGAGACACAGAGAGAAGGTGGTGGTGAGAAGTGAGGAAGGTGTAAAGGTACACAAACCTTACATACTTTCTTTACAGTATATGTTGACGTTCAACCTGGTTCATCAACACACACACACACACACACACACACACACACACACACACACACACACACACACACACACACTCCACTCAATTCACAGTAATTTTAGTAATCAGGAATAGGTGATCTGAGTTAAACTTATATTATTATTATTATTATTATTATTATTATTATTATTATTATCATGATAATTATTATTATTATTATTATTATCGTTCTGTAATCAATAGTAGTAGTAGTAGTAGTAGTAGTAGTAGTAGTAACACCAGTATGATTAGCAGTGGCAGTAGTAGCAGTATTAGTATATTAATATTAGTAGAAGATAATAATAGGAGTAATAGTAGTATTGGTGGTAGTAACAGTAATACTAATGGAAGATGTACCAGTTATTTAATGCAACGCAACACTATATGGATTAAAGTGTGGTGTAGGTGGATGTGAAGAAACAGAAAATGATATGATGGAAGTCATAACGGCAGCATTTTCTTTTGCTGCTGCTGATCGGTTGTCTATGTTCTCTTTACCGCTGTGACACCCCAGAGAGCAAGACATTGTGTGTGCGTGTGTGTGTGTGTGTGTGTGTGTGTGTGTGTGTGTGTATGAGTGGAGAAGAGAAGAAAAGAGAGAAAGAGGGAGTCGTATAACTTGATAGCACACTGCTGAGTACAGCTCACTGGGTGTGAAATGATGATGATGAAGATGAAGAGCAGATGTGATGAAGGTATAAAACTCACTCACACACACACACACACACACACACACACACACACACACACACACACACACACACACACACACACACACAAATTTGAGGTAGCGATAATCGTTAGAGTCCAGATGTCAGGTTGGCTCTGAGTCGTTGGCAGGTAGAGGTAGCAGGAGAGAACGGAAACACACACATGCATTGTGTTTTTCACATACACACATACCCCATACATACATTATAATGTGCAATCACACACAGTATATGAGTGTGTTACTGCATCAAAACTCATGATACTTCCTGGGTCTTAACTTTTTTTTTCGTAATGCATTCAATATTTGAATGAGAGAAACAGAAGATGCAATAATGTAAGTAAGCAACAAAAAAAATAATCACACTTAGACACACACATCTACAGTACCTTTCCCAGCCCATCACCAGTATACTCCTCCTCAGCAGCAGGACCTGTGAGATCTCCACAGCCCGACCCAGGCCGGCGTTCATTCTGTGGAGGCAGCGGCCATTGAAGTCCCACACCTGCAGCACAAATAACACTATCACAACACTAAATGTGCTTAATTTCCAAGCATAACCCAAATGCCAACAGAGTACACTAGTTAAAGGGTAACTACCGTTTTTTTCAACCTGGACCCTATTTTCCTATGTGTGGATCCTTTCCATAATGTTGTCAGACACTTATATATTAATATATGATATTGTATATACTGTATATATTATGAATATTAATCTGAGCCTGTCAGTGGCAAAATGAGCACTTTTGTGAAGGTAAATTAGGTTTCATTGTAGGTTGAAAAAAACACTAGTTACCATTTAACATGTCACCTTCATGTTTCTTTAACGTTATGTTGCTACACACGGTGCACATGCCACTCCCTTTTGTAACATTAACATTCCCAATATGTTCTTGTCTGGAAAAGAAAGAGGTAACAGAAATAGTATCAGTTGTATTCACTTTTTGAAAGAAGTCCAACTGCTTATTGTATCAAGAAGTGAAGTCAAGATGTTTTGAAATGAGAATGTTGTTTTGGTTGCCCACATTAGGACACAAACTATTAAGCCACTGTCCTACTGTAAATCCATTAAACATGACAGCTCAGGTAATATTTCACACTGTCCAATTTTGCATGATGACGCAGTTTGGATCTGTGTTGTTGTGGCATTTAAAAAAGAAACACTGATTGGCCCAATTGGAACAGTTCAATTAAAAGGTCAAAATTGCACATTTTGAATGGCCCTAACTGCTACACCACAGGTTCAGTGTTGATGAAAATTGGAGAGATGATGCATATTGTTGCTAATTGGCCCAAGGGGTGCCTGCTTATTCTGCTGAGGATGACTTGTGTAGTTGTTTCAAATGGCACCGTGAGTGTATACCTGTCACTGCTTGCTTCCACAGGATGCACATGGCTGCATCCTCACAAGGGCTCATGGGGTCAGAGAGCCGATGTGGTTGATTATATTGATTATAATATGCATCATTATTTTACTCATCTGTTGAGAACAATTGTACTGAGCTTGAAGTCATTATGCAGGGCTTGAATGTGGAGTGCATATACAGTCACAGAGCACCGCTTGTTTGACATACCAACCAAATTTGAATCAATATCAGACATAGAAGGCTATAACTTTTTTGTTGCAATGCAAAAATGTGAACAAACACTTATTATGCATGGTGTCAACATGCATAGCCTAACACACACTATCTCACTTGTGCTTGAGAGGCATATGCCAATACCTTAGTGCAATGCATCTGTTGATTATACATAAGACTCTCCTCACAAACAGTACATCACACATTTTCCACTGACTCATACTGCTTCCTAATGGTAGGTGCCACTTGAAACTGGCATGCCACTCTTGTGGCTTTACGGTTACCAACATAAGACTGTCACAACAGTACAGCCCCCTGATACATGTGATGCAAATATTCAAATTTTACAACACGTACTGCCATTAAGGTTGTGTTTGTTTTTTCTTATCTATAAAATAATAAATAAAAAAGATTAGTGGCTAGTAAATGCTGTGAATGGGAATAAGTTACCACAGGTCTACAGTGCCCCCTCCTGGCAGATGTAGGAGCTTGCCCTTACTGCAGAGTCATGCCAAGTTGGAATAAGTCATGCCAAGTTGGAATTTGTTAAAAAACTATATCTGGTGTAATCAATACAAACATTTATTGTTATTAGAGACAATCTGAAGGTAAACAACAGTAAAAAAAAAAAAAAAAAAAAACCTGCCGCCATATGGCAACATGCCAATCAACAGCAGCATCATGTCAGTGGAAAAAGGTATATACCACTGGATTAGGAGCGGTAAGTCAGAATGGCACAAATGCTGCATGACTGATGATGACCGGGTTACTCTTTAGAAGCATTCAATGTATGATCGCGTGCCACAAATAAATTGCCAAAAATAATACGATTGCAACAATTTGGTTGGATGATTTTTGTTATTAGTCTGACGGCTATGACTGTGACAGTGTGGCTATGGAGGCTAGGCTAGCTACGGCCATGTTAGCTAAGGCTAGCACTATACTAGCTTTAGCTACATCGCCATGGATATATTAAATGATTTCACAAACAGTGATAGAAAAGCATCGCACATAAGCTGACAAAAAAAGAGTAACTCAACATATTTATTCCAGGGGCATTTATGAAACAAATCACCACAGTGTTACTAGCAGTGTTATATTAAAGATCAGAGCAAAAGTGCCCTCTTCAATGCCCCTATAATAGATAAAACGTAATAAATTGTCCTTGTGTCCATCTGGTGCCCTTCCAGTGGAGAAAACGTGATGCAGTACCTGCATGCTGGTGCCCCACCGCATGCAGCTGCTACCCTTTCTATTTTTTCCGCCCCTGCACCTCAGACAGCCGGAGTCCGGGTGTATGCGTACCAGACCCACTGACACCCATACAGTGGTAAATTACAACAAGTCATTGAATCGTTACATTTTTAGGGGTAATTAAGAATTTGAACATCTTATGTTATTTAACAGTCAGCCACTTCACCTTCCTCTTCACATCTTGTCATCAAACGCTATTCCCTGCCGTTGTTACATTTCAGAGTTTGCATCTCTATGACGATTGACCTGCAGTTATATGCATCACAGCTGGACGAGTGTGTATGTGTGTGTCCACCTACTTTGACCTCTCCGTCAGTGCCTGCAGTAAACAGCCGGGTCTGCGTACCATCCAGGGTCATGGTGGAGATCTCAGCGTTGCCATGGCAGCGGTGGAACTGCTTGACCTTTTGGCCCGTGTCAGCCAGCCAGCAGATCACAGAGGAGGCAGAGTCACTGCTGACTACCTGCAGAGAGAGAGAGAGAGAGAGAGAGAGAGAGAGAGAGAGAGAGAGAAAGAGAGAGAGAGAGGATATCAATCATCAAAAAGAGTTTGATCTTCTCTATGCTGCGAGACAGGCAGGTTCCACTCATGTATTCTGTAAAGCCAAACAATTCTCCACACTTCGTTACACTTTATTTTAGCGCTAAGCCACCACTGAAGAAAAAATATGAGACTAATGTGGTAGTCAAGTGGGAATAAAAGCAGGAAAAAACATCAAGAGTGAATGCACTTTTTCAAATGAGAGATGGTATATTGGATGCACTATTTTGTTGTTTATTTGTGTGGTGTTCCTACACTGTGTGGGGAACTAATGTCAGCTGTGTAAGTCAGACAGTCAGACAGTGGGCAAGGGGAACAAAACATGCAATGATTATTTATTATGTACTGACAAAAAGATCGAAAAGTCCGGAACAGCAAGTAAATGGACTTTGAGATTGTATTGTCAACTGCTGTTTCCAAGGTTAAGCATGAACTTTCAAACATCCAGTTGATAACATCTATACTCCCTGCCTACTGCTTGCCATATGTCTCTGAATACAAAAAAAAAAAATACAGAAACAGTGATAAGATGAAAATCAAAGGGATAAAGTCCCTGGGAGTCATTTCACCTGCATACCTGTCTGAACAGACTATTATACAGCACACAGGTAACAGGGTGCTCATGACTGCTGGTCCTCCTCTCCTCCTTTGTGGTCTCCAGCAGGAGAAGCAGGCTGTTGAAGGAAAGTAAGAGGAGTTGACGCTCCTCGTGGAGAAACAGGAGGGTGTGCGTTTCCTCCTGCGTCTTTGGGAAGACACCGGCCAGACGGTGAACACACAGCTGACGAGACACATCCCATAGACACAGGACCTGGAAAGTATATGAATAGATGTACTGTAGTGGTCGAAATATGCAACTATTAAATAAATAGTCCAACTATTAAAAATGACAAAAAAGCTATTATTATTAAGACATTATCATAATTACAGAACAAATACAATAATTGCCAAGAATAATGGTTAATCTAGCAGCCTGTGCACAATGTGCCACTGAGTCAGATTTCACTCTACAATATTGCTTTTTGGCACAAAACAAGATGCCTGTCGCTGTTCCAGGAGCTCTTCCAGAATCTGAGGTAAAGCTTTCTTTCTTGAGTTTCTTGCAATGTCAGATGGTGTTTGAGTAAAAAAGCAGATGGAACATAAATCACTTGTAAAATAATTATTATCTTTAGTAAAGCAAAAGGAAGGGGACAGGAAAAGCACCACTAGCACCAAAATCCTCTGCATCAGACAGAAGAAGGGTTTTAAGGAGACGCCAGCTCTTATAATGGCAAAACAGGGCAAAACAGGCTACCAATGATCGGCACCATGGCCTCCTTCCTCTGCAGTAATTATAGCAAGGTATCACAATTAATATTACAATAATAAGGCACTTAATCATCACATTATCTTTTCTAGCAGAGTGCTGCACACAGGGACACACACTCCAGTCCTACCTTATCTTTGGAGTAGCTGAGCAATTGCTGCTTTGTCTGCATGAAGCGAATTGCGGTGACGGAGCTTGTGTGCCCGCTGAGCATACAAACTGGCTCTGAGGTCACATACGGGTTCCACAGCAAGACCTGATGATCCACACCTGCTGTGGCTACAACCAATCAGAATGTCCCATATTAGCAGAGGTGCCAACTGCAAATAATTACAGTAGTACCATACTGTTTTTATAACCCTCATAAAAATGTGTTCAATGAGGCATTTGATGGTCTTTATGGCATTGTGTATGACAAATTTGTGATTTTAAGCTATATAAATTAAACTAACACTCTCACATCATAAACAAGTGTGAGTACACATTGATCCCCACCTATCAGATTGAGTCCATGGTGGTGGTCCATGTCCCACACACCTCTCTTTGTAAAGAACGAAGTGACTCGTAGATTCCTGCTTTCCTTTTCCCTCCAGCCGATCACCATGCTGCTCTGCGGTTTGGTGCTACACGAAACGAAGGCTTCCAGCGAGCCTAGGTAACATACTGTCAGAAAGTCAACGTACATTTGGTGTGACAGACTTCAATTAGCTTTAGTACAACTACAAAATAGTGAAAGAACAAGCCTGCTCATAAGTGCAAGTCAATTTGAAAGTCTACGTGAAGAATACAGCAAGCAAACAGACAATTGGGCAATTAAATTAACTTGGTGTAAATGTGTGTGGTTGCTGTTCACTCTAGTAGGTGTGATAATTGCAAATATATTGTTTTAGCACTGCAACAGGCACTGTTGAGACAGCTAGTTTCAAATGTAGAACTGCAACTGATTTTACTAAAAATTAACTTCTGAAAGTACAGATCACCTGGATAACTTGTACTCATGATGTGTCTTAGAGAAAGTCTCGATATGACAGAGAACAATAAGGCTAATTTATTAAAATGTTTGTGTGTGAAAATGTTCAAATCTGCACAGATTTAATCTTAACGTTCTGCTTCCAAGCAGCCCTTCTGCGTGGAGCAATAACGCAGCAGAAGTTACTAGCAGAGGGAATAAATTAGTTTGAACTCCAACAAATTCAATATAAAACAACATTGCAACATATTTTGATGATGACACACTGTTCATTAGTTACTTCATCCTTCTGATGCAAACTGCTTTCACTACCAGAACTCTGAAGGACATCTAATCTCTGAAATGGCTGTGCTAAATGTGCATTGACCGCAACCCTGCTGTAGAGTAAACCAACCAATCCACAGGCACTCAGCACAGCATAGAATTAGGCCGGTTTGATTTGCTCACTGGTATTACAGAAAACGTAATGGATCTTGCATCACCATCTGTCTCAATTAACACTTTGATTGAGAACAGCTAAATTGGATGCCACACATCTCCATTAGTGGCTGCTTAGCTTTCAAACATTGCACAAATAAGTGCCGGTTGTGAGATGGCATGTGACAGTCGCAGGTCAAAGATCGGCCACATTGCTATGGCAAATAATTACATCTGATTGCATTTCATACACTACGTCTTTTCCCCCGCCTGTGAATAAAAAGATCAGTGGATTTTCAGACATCGCATGACTCATCATTGATTAATAGGGCCTTCTCCCTTTCACTGACACACACAGCTCATAAATCAAGCTATTTGTGATGCAGACACACACGTAGCCTACATAACATCTGCTTTAGGGCTGCGTTCACATAGCCAAAAGGCGATCCGGCGATTTCCTGCAGGGCGGTGTAGGAGTCTCACTTATAGTCCATGATGTCCTGTGTTGTTCTTTAACCCACCAAACTTTATATTTAACAATTAGCCTAGGGCAGGGGTGGCGAACCTGTGGCTCTTGAGCCGTATGCGGCTCTTTGCCTGCTCCTTTGAGGCTCTTACTGTGTGGCTGGGAGCTGTGTTATTGATGGATTTTTTTTTTTTTTTTTTTACTTTTTGAAACATTTCAGATAAGTTATATATATATATAAAAAAAAAAAGCATTTGAATGATGCATTTGCCAATACATTTGCCAATAATGCAGCAGAGTTTTTTTTAATGGACAGATTCTGCAACCTGAGGAAGAAAAGCGGCCACAGATCACCTTCCTCATTAACCCTTTTACTGCTGATTGTTTGAAAGCCCCTCTAGTGACAAATGAGTGAAAGAGTGGCCACAACCGAGTACAACCAGACCTAAAAAGGATTGTGGATAACAAAGACTGTCAGGTTTCCCACTGAGTCAATCTAAGTAAGAAAAAAAACCTATGAAAACTGCTATGTATTATATCACCGCCTCAAAACACAGCCTGACAAGTCTGATTGCCTGTTACATGATTGGCCACCGCAGCGTGACGTCGGGCTGCGTTTCTCAAAAAGTTGACTCAACTTTTCGCCACAGGCCGCTGCAGTTCTTTCTGGCTCCCCCCTGCGGCAACCCCCGCACCACCCTAAATGCACTACCCCTATTCAAAATGGTCGCACGTCCGATGCTGGCAATGTGAATTTAGCTTAGCCTGCTTAGGCAGTGTTCTTTGTAATGTTAACAGCAGGAGTCACTGTATATCTATATCAAAGAAAACCTCCTTTGTTCTGCAACAAATCGCTGCACATTTTGGGAGATTTCACTTACGTGGTGACATTTATCCTTAATGTTCTTTTTCATTTCTTTGAGCACAACATTATGTAGATATGCTAATGCTTATCTCTCTTACAGATACACACTTCCTAAAGCTCTCCTTCCTTGTCCTTGTGGGTCTGTGTCCATCCTAATTTCCTCCTAATTTCCTCTCACTTTTCTTTTCTGTTTCACCGCCCTCCCCCCTCCTCTCGTTCCCCACCTCCTCCCTCCTCTCTCTGGTGGCCCGTGAGCCCGAAGGTTTGGAGGTCTGAAAAACCAGCCATGTCTAATGGTACACAGCCCACTCATACTGCAGGGTGGGCAACTTCAAAAGAACAGCGCCAGCCCCCCAGAGGTATGCAAACACACATATAGTCACATGAGCTCCCTCCTTTTCTTTCTCACACTCTCAAAACACACACACACACACACACACACACACACACAGCAGATCTTAGTGTACACCCTCTCTTGTTGTTTTGCATGCACACGCGCATACACAGCCTGCAAGATTTCAATTAAGCAACACTTTTAATGTTTTGGCACTGTTTCCCGTTTTTTTTGTGTTCCCTTTGTTTTCCCATTTGTTGTGCTTATTTATATGTACTTTATTCTTGTTTTCCCTTTTATCAGGATCTCCTTTTTCAGCCAAGCTAGTCTCAGAGCACTGCCTCGGCTGAATCATTATCAAACAGCCCAACGACTCTTCAGAAACGGCTCTATGTGAATGATGCAAATCAAGAGGCCAGACCTCAAGCCACGTGACGTTATGCCAATAGTCAGAAGTCTGGCTATGCAAGACTATGTGGGTGACTCAGGACTCTCTCTCTGTGTGTGTGTGTGTGTGTGTGTGTGTGTGTGTGTGTGTGTGTGTGTGTGTGTGTGTGTGTGTGTGTGTGTGTGTGTGTGTGTGTGTGTGTGTGTGTGTGTGCGCGCGTGTGTGTGTGCGTCAGTGACAGAGACACACCCAAGCATTTCCATGGTATTGTATAAGTTGTTATTGTAGTGATACTGAAAAAGTGAGCTAGCGAGCACCGACAGTGGCTTTCATCCCAGGTGCCAAGCTGAAAGTGTGTGTTTGTGAGCGTCAGGTGTCCCTGACACCCAGAGTATGGTCATTGTCTTCTCTCTCTCTCTCTCTCTCTCTCTCTCTCTCTCTCTGTCTCTGTCATTGGAGCCACTGATTTTGCCTTTTGATTTGCCTTCATTCTGTCCAACTAATAAAACCTTTTTTTGACCTGAGGGCCCAGATAAATGCAGTTAACTAGAAGAAGAAAGAACAGCAAGATTTCAGGTCCCATTAGCAAACATGAAACTTATTTAGAAATACCAGCTTTCTGATATTTTGGCATGTTGAAACACATCTACGATTGTAGGCTCGTTGTGCCGGCCCCTTTAATTACATACAATATGAAACAGTAGATGTGTTACACAGAAATTGTGGTTGAGACAGGACAACAAAGAGCAAGGGAAACGATGACACAGCTACAACAAAGACATGCTAGTTTGTACAAGTTGATTGGGCTGTCATCAAAGAGAGACTGAAAGAAATGTTTGTATCTATGTTTTTGTCTCGTAACAGCACGTATACGTAAATAGAACTTTTTGTGTATGTGCGTATGTGTATTTGTATTTCCTACCTTTTCTAACCCAGGCAGGCATGTGCACCTGGTGTGTCACAGTGTAACAGGAGGGATGCTTTCCTTTGACCAGCTCATTCCATTGGATGATGTCTGCTGAATCAGAGTCCGTCCTCAGACTGAGTCTCTCAAACAGAGAGATCTGAGCTGAGGTAAAATATAAAGCACTGACCTGGGATAACACACACACACACACACACACACACACACACACACACACACACACACACACACACACACACGCACAGATGATGCAGAAAAATTAAGACTCCTGACAATGTTCCGCCCCTATTCTTCTGTGTATTACCTGTCCTCCAATGTCTCCTATGGTGAGGACGGCCTGGTCCGGGTGAGAGGGATCCACCCAATAGTCTAGACACCAGGGAGTAAACTTCAAACCCTAGAAAAGAAAAGTTGTGTATACAACGTTCAATTTCATGTCCATTGACATGTTTCTCAGGTTGAATCATATATACTCTGAATACTCAACATCCAGAGTGCGATAGGATGATGGAAAACAATTTTCTTTAGAGGAGGATTATACTGTTACCTGGAGTTTATACTTGCAGCTGAAGTCCTGTTTTGACAGAATGTCATAAAAACACACCTCCTTACTGGTGAAAGACACGGCTATCTGAGAAAAAGGGAAAACTAGTTTATTAGAAACAGAGAAACACACAATGTCCCCGACTGATAATTGATGCATAACTGGAAAATCTGTGTTATACAACAGAATAATATTTTTCACCCACCACAATCTGTAGATTAAAGAATTGCTAATGAAAAGTGTTGATCAATAATTGATGATCTTATTACTGAAAAAAATATTTATTTTCTAAACATTATGCAACTGCTTCATGTCTGCAATGCCATTAACCCAAACCACTGATCAATAATTAAATGATTGAGTGAAATGCTTGTTTACCTCTGTGCAGTACAACATCTGCCCAGATAACTCAGACTAGTTATCAATAATTCATTTATATAATTCCTCAAATCATTTTTTTTCCTTCAGTTGTGTACACTATGCTACAACATAACCAGGACACCAACTAATAACTTGACTGACTGACTTGTTCTAAAAGTGAAAGTCACCTTGTGTACATTGTGCAGCAGCACCATGTCTGTGACCCAGAGGTCTTTGGGTTTGACCGTGCTGTTTTGAAGTCGATGTGTGTTCAGGAGGGACATGTCCTCTCTGTCCCGCAGCCCCACAGTTCCTCCCTTACTCACAGTCAAATACTGACCTGAACTCTGTAGGTACAACACCTGGGGAGACCAGAGGACAACACAAAACAACATTTAACATTTAACCCCAATAAATATACGGATTGGGCAAAGCAACAGACAGCATCTCTGCTTACTTCACACTTTTTTAAAATGAAAATTTTAATGTGACATTAATTAGTAAAATGGAGACTACAGCCTTTAAGATTAATTTAGTAGTATATGCTATTATAGCAATTCAGTAAGAAGAAACTCTGCATGGGAAAATATGTACCATGTACCAAAACCTTGTAGAATAGAAGCAAAAACTGGAAGTGGGACAGGACTTTAGGACTAAATTGTATTATATGTGTATAAAAATATGGATGAGTGCAGCTTTAAGTATATTTTTCACCACCCTGCTTAAGTGGTGCCACACTTTACTGACAGTGTTTCAAACTGAAATTAGTCTTCTAAGCCCCATTAGTCTGTCTGCCTCTTTAAGACTGATCTAAGCTAAAGGGCTCAAAACCTTCCAGCCATTTGGAAAACAACTTACACAACATTCAGACATTTTGACATTCTCCGGATTGAAACATTAAAGTAGTGAGCCATCACTTTATCCACAGCAGTAGGCACTTTATCCCGGCCACTTCATTTACATATTAATTAATAGATGTTAAACTTAAAGGAGTCCAGAGCCATTTATCTCAAAAGAGGTGTGCCATTTTGATGAGCAAGACCTTTCGAACTTTCCTTGCACACTGTTCAATAATGTGGAATTCCACTCAGTCAGCACAGTTTTGGATTCTCCAGTCAGTCATGTCAAAATGTGTTTGATGCATATCTTTAAAATGGGCAACATATTCTAACCCTCATAACAAACTCTTCTTCTCTTAAGCCTCAAAGAGGTCAGTGGCCTTTTACCTTTTGAACCGGGTCTCGGTGCGGACAGCTCAAAATGTGTGCTGGCTTCCAGCAAGGGACACTACTGGTTCTGGTGTTCTTCACTTTATCAGAAAGCTCCAGTAGCAGAAAAGAGCACAGGCCTCCCCAGTCGACACGTCCCTCTTCCTTCACGGCGTCGATGTCCAGGAGAAGGCCGCGGTGCTCCTGAGTGACAACCACGCTGTCAAACAGGAGGCCATATTCCTCCTTGGAGCCATGACCAACTGATGACCAAGCCAGATCGATGAATTCAGTTCTGGACAAGGAGCGAGGTGCACCCGATGGGTCCTGCAGGAGAGGAGTGTTTCCTGTGTGAATTAAAGGTGTTGTACAATACGATTATTAATAAACTGAAGGGAAAAAAAAAAATCACTGACCAGGAAAAGGCCCTGTAGCTTTCCATAGTCTTCAGTGTTCATTCTGCTCTCAAGCTGTGCCACCTCCATCCTTGTTCCCATGGTTACAGCTCAGACCTGTCAATCAATAACAAACCAGACAAGGTCAGGAAGGTACAGCATGTGCATTTGAGTTTGTACTAAAGACTTAGTCAAATAATAGATTCCCCGCATTTGTAGGTGTTACATGACGAACAAGATGTTCCCTGCTGGAGTAATCCCTTAGAAACCTTCTATATCTGTTTCACAGCGGGTTGCCATGTCACCATCATCATACGGCAGAGTCACAGCAGGAGGATTCTTTTGTTGGTTCTTTTCACTCTATCCAAACATGTCTGTGTTGAATGGTGTGCAAAGGTCTTTCATTTTCAAAAGAAATTTCCCCCAGCTCATTGGCTTTCAAAGATGGGGGCGAATAGGTCCCCGAATGATGTCTCGGGAATGGTTCAAGGAGGCGGAAAGTAGCCAAAGCATGTCTCTGTTTTGTCAAGTAATGTGAAATAAAATACTGTCAGTCAGGTACAGGCAGTGGCGCAAAAAGTGGGTATGTATATGCAGCGCATAGGGGTGCAGCACCATGGGGGCGCCAAAGCGATGGTAAAAAAAAAAAAGAACAATTAAACATTTTTATTTTTGGTATTTTCTATAATGTAGCTGCTTTTGTGGGTTTCTAAATCAATCATCTGCATTTCCTCAATGTTATTATATAACATTGTAGAGGACTAACAGGCTCGAGTAGGCACCCTATCTCATAAGATTCCATCATAGAATTTTGAAGGGCGGGTCTTGGCTTGGCCATAGTAGGATTCATAATATCGCGAGTGACGTGAGCGCTGAGCGAGCAGGTACAGTGAGTTGTCGTCTGTGGAAAAAGATGGATAAAGCAAAAAAGCTGTCGGGGGCTAAAAATAGAAAAAGAAAGAGGGAAAAGGAGATAGCATGTCAAGGGATGCAACAGCAGTTAAATAAGTGGATGGTGAAAAAAGTGTGACGTCTGTGCTTGGAGGCTTGCAAATATTCATGTTAACAGACTAGCTAGTTTTTGCTAACACTGGGAATGTAGCCCTTGTGTTGACTTCGGGTCACACTGACCCGTTTTCAATTTTTGTTTTATATCAGAAAATATGGGACGTAGAAATAAGCGCTGAACATGTGTAGAGGAAAAATTTAACAATTCAAAACGTTGGAAAAGGCAAAAAAAAACACAATTTGAAAAAAAGGCAAAAAAACGTCAAAAAATAGTTTTTTTTTCAAGGTTGACGGGAAGACAACACAAGGGGTAGCAGCCAAATGGGGGTTCACGGCTAGCTTAGAATATGCAAAACTGAGGTTGCTGAGCTGAAAAATGGAAACTATAAGGTAGTGTGTACAATAAATGACAAGAATCTGGAAAACATTACTAATGCAATAACTCTGGTTTACCATGGAATCATTAATATATTTTGTTTTACCATTAGCTGTTCATGTTAGCTGTGCTGTCAGACATACAGGCTAGGCCTATAGTTACATCTGTTGGGTGACATGGGAACAGGGTCACATCTCTCTCTCTCTTTTTTTTTTTAAGATCAATTTTGTATTTATTTTTCATTTAAACATCAAAAACAGAACAGACAAACACACTTGAACAAGAACAACCCCCCTCTCCCACCCTCCGCGGTCTCGAGGAAAAGAAAGAAAAAACAAACAAACAAATAAACAAAAACCAAAACAGAAATCACACCTTGCCTAGTCACCCTCCTCAAGAGCTCAAGCATAACTATGTCCAGAAAATACGCCAACCACTGTTTTATACAAAGCGGTTGGGGGGGGGGGGAGCCAGCGTTGAGCTATCATTTTCTTAGTCGCGGTTGAGCCAGCTAACCAAACTTTCTTTTGTCTCCCAAGCAGATGTAATTTAGAGTCGTCATTAAGTAACAAAACAATCGGATCAGTAGGAATTCGACATCCTATCACATCAGATATTATTGATGTTGTCTTATTCCAAAACTCATGCACCTGTTCACACTCTCAGACCATATGCAAGAAAGTTCCAGTTTGTTCAGGTTGACAGAACGTGCAGTAGGAATGCCTTTGGAGATGTATCTCTTCTGAAGTGTCCAATATGTCCTATGACATATGTTGAAGTGTATTTGTGTTCTTGGAACAGTGGGAAATTATTGTCCCAAACTGTCTCCCAATTAATTACGTTCCCCTCAGGGCTCAGCTCTCGCTCGCATTTCCTTACTATTGGGAGTTCTCCTACGGATACTTGCATCAATTTAGCATAAATCCTGGACACTAATCCTCTCACAGGAGAATCAACAAGCCATTTAATGATTGGGTGCATCTCTCTCTCTTTTAATGTCTATGCTAAGTGGCTCTCCATATTTGTACTTTTTAAAATCCAAAATATGAATGTAATTTCAACAGCAGCACAACCTTACTGCATTATAGTTGTCTTATCTGATGCCATCACTAGGCTGATTTAAGAATTGAATTAGGCTGCTATATTTAACATTGAGTTAATTTCATTCAGGTGTGAGGATGGTGGATCAGGAAAGACAGGGGAAGGCAATAGCTAGATCTAACATTAGGTTGAAGCGTTGGGGGAGCCACTTGATACCAACAGATTCATTTCTTAATACTATTAATATGGAACAACTGATCAATTACATAATGTTTGTTTGACAATATGTCTTAGTGGAGAAGAACACAGGCAAGGAGTGAATGAGACAGACATGAGGTGGGCGAAGGCATCATGTAGAGATGAGACCAGTGATGACATCAGGTAGGAGTTCTATTAGATAGAGCACACAAAACTAAATGTCCAGTATGGTTTGAAGTTCTGTTGACCAACGTATTCACTGTGTCCTTTTTGGGCAAATAAATAGTGCAGACAGAGATGGAAAATATAACAATTAGCCTACGTCTGACAGCGGGGACGTAGTAAACAAATCAGAAAGCAAATTTAAACATCCGCAACGCATATGCTAGAATGCCATCAATGATGATTTATTTATTGTAATGAAAATACAGTACAAGAAAAAAGTGGGCTACAATAATGTGGTTGCCACGGGCAACCAGAGGTGATGATTAGTTTGCCACTTGTTACAATTTGGTTGCCAAATTCAACCGTTAAGTCGAGCCCGTATTTATATATATGTATTTACATATATATATGTACGCATATACCATATAATTATTTATAATAATATAATAATTTTGGTATGCCTACAGGGGCTGATATTTAAAATAAACCTTTATTATTTAAAGCCCATACATGATGATGTCCGGCACACGTATTTATTTATTAAAATTGTTGCTGCATACCCCTCCGACACTGGGTAGTTGCGCCCCAGGGTACAGGTGAGCAGCAGCATGAATAATGGTATGAATAAAAGGTAGGTTTTGTTAAAAGCATGTTTGAGGTCTAAGAGAGAACTGTGAGATGATAAAAGAAGTTTCTCTGTAACATTCTACGAAACACTAGAAAGGGGAGAAGACAGCAAACACTCTCGGTTTCATTTCCAGGCCAACATAAACTTTTATGAGACAAATTCATTGGAAGTGGCATCAAACTGAGCTGAGATTTAGATGACATGGTGTGTGATGAAAGCAAAAATCAATGCTTTGCTGCAGCTATTATCTTCTTTTACAATGCTGAATAACTGCAGCATGTTCTTGATATGATAGTTTATCTACCTCTTTATTTACATTGACAAGTATATGACTGCAACAGATATGTTTTGCAGTAAATGAAAAGACATCCTGACTGAGCTGATGCAGGTACAACTGTCTGAACAAATGTAAAACATATCCAACATATAAATGCTACTACCTGTCATTTATGGAACTACTGTCAAACAGTACATTTTATAAGGTAACTTAACTGAAAAAATAAAATTGTACAGTGCTGCTATATCTGCTGGCAAACAAAACCCACTTACCAGGGTTGCCTCTCTTCTTCAACGCTCTTCAAACTGTCACGGATGGATTTCTATCTGGGGGTTTATTAAAGTTGTACAGCGTATCATCCACTGCAGTCAAACTGTCCAAAAAGTCATCTCAGTACCAGGCTGCATAAAGACAGGCTCTTGGCCTAGCAACATCACTGTCAAGTTAGCTGTACCTTTCTGCCATTGTGTAGGCTCCACACACTTCAGTCAAGCAGGTTTTTAATGATGAAGTACAAATAGTAGAGCAAACACAGTTATAATAACAAATTCCAACTCACCAAGATGACCAATTTCATCCTTCTCTCAGTCTGCAATGAGTCCACAGAAAACTGTCCCAGAGCCCCCATGGTCTGAGTCTTAAATGTACGACATTTCAAACAAATCCTCAGTCTTTGGTTGGTCCATCTTGGCCTTGGCTAGGCCTTGTCCTTAGGAGATTCTTTGTGTCCAGAGGTTTGTCTAGCCAACGATGTCTGAGAAGCAAGAAACGCTAACAGCCCCGTCTGCAGCACACCCACCCAGAGGGAGTTAACTAACTGCCCCCAGTAGCCCAGACAGTGGCAGAGGAGACACACACACACACACACACACACACACACACACACACACACACACACACACACACACACACACACACACACACACACACACACACACACACACACACACACACACACACACACACACACACACACACACACACATCTTTCCTTTTATTATCCCTCACTCTCAAAGACTCAGGCTAAGTTTCCAGGCAACCAAGTAGTCAAAAAGAGTTGTGTTTGTGAGTCCAGGCCCTATCGTCAGTATGTAACACAATGTGTGTGTGTGTGTGTGTTACTTCTATTCATGGATTAGGCACTGGAGAGAAGATAATTTGTGTGAGGTACAATTACCCCCCCTACCCAGATAGACACATAAACCATAGCTACAGCAACACAATGCACAAGCCCATCAGTATTCTACTGCCACTCATAAAAGTGTTCATGCATTGTAACAAAAAAAACTACCAAGTAAAAAAAGAACCGATGTGAACCTGGACACGAACAAAAATAAACCAGAGCTTTATAGTGCCATTCAAATGCCTTTGAGAGGACTTCCTGTGGGTCACTCATTGCCACATACACACACACACACACACACACACACACACACACACACACACACACACACACACACACACATACACAAAAAGAGGAAAGAAAGTCTCCTCTGGAATTTCTTTTGTGTGAAACTGAGACAAATAGATATGACTGTATGACTGCAAGCACGAATGAGCTATACATCCAACGTAGATATTATCGTTTCCCTCCCTGCTGCTTCAGTGACCACAACCAATCCCTGCGAGTGATTTAATGGCCTGGAATAACTTGAATTAGCTGATTACAGCGGTCGTCAACGGTGACAGGATCAGAAAATTAGGTCTCAGCAATTTCAATAATAAAGCTTTGAAAATTAACACTATCACAATTGGATTACAGTGGTGCATGTGGAAGCCAGTACAGAGCCCAAAATAGCCCACCACAAATCCACCATGGAAAATCCACTATTATACAGGGAGAAGAATGAAGTTGCTGGAATCGGGGGGAAAAAAATGGTACGGATCTTAATATTGGAAGGAAAGAGGTGCATGGGAAGAGAGAAAACGCAATGGAAACTGAGCGGAAATAAAGCACTTTCATACAACAATGCAAATCTGAAGAGAGACACACTTTTGAAAATCTTTCTCAAATGACTTTCATTTCCAATAAAAAGAAAAATGCTTTTTCAACACTCTTCATGACTCTTGTTTAAGAGAAAATTGTATTAACAATTGTTTCAAAGAATGTTGCCATAGCCGTGGCCATTAAAGAAAGACAGAAAGAGAAATGATGGTCAAACACATTTGTGTAAATCAAGGCTTATTCAAGATCTGCTGCATTAAATTCTTTGAAATATGGATAAAATTCAAATAAGTCGCCAAGCATCAATTTAGGATTGTGTTGTTTGATAGATTAATATCTTTAAATCTAGAAGTTGCAAGAAATACCCACCCTCAGTCACTGTAATTGTTACACTTTGTCAGTCTGAGAATTATTGATGTTCCGTTGTTCCTTCTTTCTCAAACCAAGTGTTCTTCTGCCGTTTATTGTAATGACCTTCTACAACTTTTGAATAAACACTAGAAGCCAACCTGTTTTGAGCACTATGTTGTGCCCACGATTGCAGCTGTGCTCTCTCACTTCCCCATGTGAGATTGTGGTCCAAAACAAAACAAAAGGATTTGTTCATTGATGTAAAGTATCTGACATTGAAACAGATGTTGTATGTTGGATTTCTGAAAAGAAATCTCTGATCAAACACAGTGATAGCTTTGCTGGAATGATCGCAGTGTGGTTTCCTGCCATCTCTGGTTATGTATGCCACATTTTAAAAAAGAAAAATCACCAGCAGACAATTAAATAAAATCTAAGGATCAAAGATTTTCATGGTGGATTTCCATTTTTGGATAAATACAGGATAAAAAAAAAAGAAATTACCGGTAACACAAAATTAGATTTGCTTTTTTTCTTGTGAAAAACTTACACCTCATCTCACAAGTAGATATTATTTTAAAGGGTCCCATAAAAAAAAAGGTTTGAATGCAGAAAAAAAAAATCCCCAGTAGATAAATGAGATTTAGACCAGGTCATTTTCTTATTTTGCATCTGTGATCACCTATCATTAAACAAAAAGCCAGGAGTTCTTTTATATACAGTGGTGCTCATAGGTTTATGAACCCATGCTAAAGTTCACTAAAAAAAAAAAAAAAAAAAAAAAAAATGACATCTTTTGGAAATTGAACTTAATGCTTTAATTAAAAAGAATTACAAAAATCCAACCTTTAAGGACACCAATTTTCTTTGTGAATGAATAATTTATCGTAAATAAATACATGTTCTTCCTTAAAATACAGGGGCCATAAGTAAGTACACCCCTATGTTAAATTCTCAGAGGCAGGCAGATTTTAATTTTTAAAGGCCAGTTATTTCATGGATCCAGGATACTATGCATCCTCATAAAGTTCCCTTGGCTTTTGGAATTAAAACAGCCTGACATCATCACATACCTTTCACCATACCTAGAGATTAGCATGGTTTTATTTCAGTTAGCCTAATAGCTGGTTTGATTTGCATTAAGAGAGGATTTTATGGAAAGCACCCCATGCCAATGACAAATGATTTTAGTCAACTTTAGCATGCGTTCATAAACTTATGAGCACCACTGTATTGGACTATCGATGGTTAGTAAACAGTAAACGTGAACACTTCACATATATTCATAAAGCAAAAAGAAAGACGGCACTGGTGCTCAACTGGATAGGTTGTGTTTATGATGCACTGAGTGAACAGTGCACACTAGAACAGTACAGGACAAAGAAAGCAGACAGTGAACACAGTCTTCATTTTAAATTCCTGAACATTTCTCCAGATCTTGGTTTCTTGACAGATTTAAGTTGAATATGATGTATGCTGATTGTGGCAAATGATTACTGCAAAGTACATGATACCACTGTGTAGATCAAGATTATGTTTTGCAATAGAAAAATGACAATAAAATGAGAGTAAAAGTGCAAAAAGAATGTGGAAATGCATTTGGAAACTGAATGCCACTTTCTTCCCCATTGTACTTTTTTTGCAATTACCAAACTTTTAAGGACATGGGAAATAATCACATTTTTCCTAAACTTTTTAAGAACTACACAGCACTGAGCGGAGAAGGCAATATTTAAAAGGAACAAAGAAATATCGACTTCAGAATCTGATAAAAGAAAAACATAAAAGAGAGTAAAAAAAGTCCCTGGCAATTACAGTCAACCTGATTTGCTTTGAACCTCAAACTACATGATCTCCCCTCAAAGCCACGGAATTATAAATTATAAAGCCCAAAATAATAAAATGTCTTTACAAATTACAAAGCCTCATATCAGCTATTCTCTAATAAAAAGTGTGTGTGTGTGTGTGTGTGTGTGTGTGTGTGTGTGTGTGTTGTCTCGAGCTGCTACACCACAGTCTTGAAGGCCTGCAGTATCATGTTGGTTTGGTGGGTGAGACGGTTGGCGCTGACAAACACGTTTGTCACTCTGGAAACAACCGTGACAGAGACACAAGGACACAAGTGTCAATCATACAGCAAAGAAACCATGGCAACAATATTAGGATTGATCCAGGAAACACTTTGATCTGGCTGGAATGGAGAATGTCAGGCTCCAGAGAATACAAGCCAGGATGAATGCACAGGAAATGGGTCAAGGGAATTATTCAGCAATGGTGGATTTGATACAAGCAGGCCTGTGATCAAACGACAACCATTTACATGGTGGTGACAGTGTGTGTTTGTTTGTGTGTGTGTGTGTGTGTGTGTGTGTGTGTGTGTGTGTGTGTGTGTGTGTGTGTGTGTGTGTGTGTGTGTGTGTGTGTGTGTGTGTGTAATTGTTTATGTTCATGTGCGTGTACAGCTATTAAATGTGTTGGCAGCTGTGTGTGCATATGAAAAAGAAAAGGCTGAACAAGTCAGTGAGAAGACAGAAAAGGAAGAGAAACAGACAAAACAGAATAAACCTAAAACAGTGTCATACTTTCCATCTCTGAAGTAGGTTTTGAGAGTGACACTGAAGCTCTTGGAGTATTTCACAAACTCTTTCTTCTGCTGTTCCAGTGCCTAGCCAATAAATAAAGACAGCCTTTCAGCTCCTCACATTTTACAGAAACTATATTTGTGTGAATGCATTTCTTCTTCCTCTTCATGTTATCTACTTACCCGTCTATTCTGATACTGGTATTTCCTGAAGACTGTATTAACCGTGTCTAGCAGCTCCTTGATGGCACTGGCAATGTCTCTGTGGATGACACACACAAATAAGTGCATGTTAAAATAACAACATCTCAAAATCTAGCTGTTTTTGTCAGGCAGCGATACCCTGATAACTGCAAGTTCCTTGATCCTGCTCGTTGTCTGCCTTTCTTCCCCTTTTCTCCTGAGCATGCTTTCACCTTCAACTTTTTCTCCCCTCGTATGCACTTGAAATCTGCCGTTTCATAACTATAATTTTTCAGCATTCCTTTTGAATTGACTTCATTTCTAAGCCCTCCGCTGGGTAAGTAACTTAAGCAGTGACTCACTAAGAGTATTGAATTTGATCAAAAATAATGGCAAAGTGGGCCAAGAAAATGAAACATCAACGTGTGTGTGTGTGTGTCTGTGCGCGTGTGTGTGCGTGCGTGCGTGCGTGCGTGTAACTTGCCCCAAACACATTATGTACAGCTACATGCAGCTCTAGCTAGCAACGTAAGCACTGAACCCAATTGTGTGGAGTGTGCATGTCTGAGTGTGTGTTTGTTTTGACTCCGACTGACCTGAAGCCTCCCCAGGAACTATTGAAAGATTTTTAACTCGTCTTACTCCCATTATACTGCATAGAGCAAATGTGCATCCTTTCGCTTGACTATGTATTCAATTGCGCCTTGTCCAAAAATATGCTTCACCAAAAATCTTTTTTTGTTTTTATGTAACTAAACAACAAAGACATTTTCTGGAAATGTATACAATTAATACAAGATGTTAGACTGAAACTTTTATAAGCCTGTATATTGTACTAAACTGTATATAGTGTAACACACACACACACACACACACACACACACACACACACACACACACACACACACACACACACACACACACACACACACACACACACACACACACACACACACACACACACACACACACACACACACACACACACACACACACACACACACACACACACACACACACACACACACACACACACACACACCTTACTTGATGGACTGTAGGAAGCCTACTCTGTCATTGATCTCATCTGGTATGGTGCTGAGGATGTGCTTCAGAGCTCGGGCCCTCTCGTTCAGCTCCTGGAACTCTGGCTCTCGTCTGTCAATCACAAACTCTGTAAACGCAGAGAGGATGAGAAAAATAGTGATTACAAACTCCTCCGGGACAGGCACGTCAACACACGTGCAAATAGCTGCAGGGGACACTGAAATTAAGCAGTTAATAATGGTGGTCTAGAGTGCAAATGTATAAAATAAATACAAGATTGATTGTGTGTGGGAATGTGTGTGCACACGCTTTACAGTGACAGTGTTTAGTTTGTTAAGTGAAGGCAGGATTAAGGCAGAACTTGGGCTGTGCCATGCAGGAGGTACATGTGAATTCATTACTACCATCAATCACTGTACACGGCACAAGGAATTCAATTACAGACAGAAACAGAACAAGGAGTGCAGTTGATTTGTGGAGAAACAGCTCCCCCTACTGGATAATTGGGTTGATGGCATATGGACAGGGGCATAACAAAAAAGCCAGACAAAGCTAGGTTGGTAATCATTCTGCTTGCTAAAGTGTCCTTGAGCAATATAGTCAGTGTTGTGCATGTCCTGGGAGAAAGTTAAAGTTGGCCAGGTTAATATGTCTTTCTTATTATTGACCTACTGCTGGTACTCTTGTATGGTTGTCCTATGTGACACACCCTAGTACACCCTCCTGCTATATTTGCATGCACCATTAACCAACATCCTACCTTCCACATCGTCTGCCATGCGAAGTAGAGACTCATTATAGTCGATTTTTACGTTCTTCTTCTCCAGTATTTTCATAACAATGTCCTGGGTCAGACCTGGGCTCTCCTTCTCTGCCTTGAAACACACAAACATACAGCTGCACTGACAGTAATCACAGTCAGCCTTGGCCCTATGTGGCATCAAATGTTTTAAATGTATAATCAACAGAAAGATGATAGTCTAAAAGTATTTAAAAGAAAATAGTATGGACACAGCATGGCAGTTCATCTCAAACTAACAAAAAGAAAAAGGTTCTTTCTTTACCTTTATAATGGCTGCTCTCAAGGTCTGCGCTGCTGATAGGTTGACTTTCTCCAACTGCAAGTTGTAACAGACACACAAACATAAGCCAGTAAAAAACACACACACACACACACACACACACACACACACACACACACACACACACACACACACACACACACACACACACACACACACACACACACACACACACACACACACACACACACACACACACACACACACACTTTTGATGTAACATTTGCACCTTTTGAAACTCTTGTGTTGTTTAAACCCATGTGTATTTGATGGTTTTAAATTTGGATTTGTACCTTTGATATTTGTACATTTTCCAAATGCGTAGCCACAGAGCTAAAAACAAGACTTGCTTTGCAAAACTTTGTTGAGCCATGTTAGCTGTCACCACCAGTCTCATCCACATTTCTTTCTCCGTTTTCTTTACCTGGTTGAAGACGGGATACATCACAGTGTAGAGAGCCATAGAGACTATTGAGGCGGTATCAGCTTCATTCTTCATGTCTTCCATGGTCATCCTTGACCAATCAATGGACCTTTGTGTGTGTGCTTGTCCACTGCCAGTTTCACCTCATTCAATCACTCACGGAGGCTGACAGAATGGGAGCAGACAGGGACCTGAAGAAGAAGAAGACAAGACAGGTGAACAAGCAAGGAGAGATAGATGGTGGTGGGCGGAAATCACAGAGTAGGGGATTTAAAAAAAATAATAATAATTTCACCATGGTTACAATTAGTAATCAATTTAAACAACTTCAATAAGGTGTAAGGTTAGTCAAAGATGGAATAAATTCTAATAATAATGCCAACAATGCACCAGCTTTATTCCTTTCCATTACATGTCATAAAATCCAATGTGTACCACTTTCCAAAAAGCCTTTCAGTCACAGACATGATCATCACATAACAGCCACATTGCCGAGGGGTGTGTGCTTTACTGTTCCACTGGGTGCAATGGGGACAAAAGTGGCATGAGTCATACCTGAATAAGGAACACCCTCTCCAATATTATTTCTGCAATAAAAATATCACTGGGATAAATATAGAACCACGGCATATACAGTATATTCAGTGATGTTCAACCTCAATCTTGTCATAAGGAAGCAGTGAATTATGGTGGTTTAAATTAGAATAGAAATATCCTCTTTCATTGGCCTTAGTTCTGTCTGTGTCTAAAACCTCCAGGACCAGTTCTTCCTCAGCCATTGTTTGTTGTGTGACACTTTTACAGCATCTAATATATGACGCCAATCTTCATTCTACTGATCATACAACAGATCATTTATCGTCGGGCAGGGAGACACACTTACATACCAAGTCTGTCTTTATGTGTGTGCCTCCTCTTTTCAAGAATCCAGTGAGTCACCATGTGAAGACCTGACAGTGACTTTATAGACTTTTTTAGATTTGCTGTGCAGACAAAAACAATAGTGTCCTCCTTGGTCAGATTTTGAATAAGGGACAACAGGTGATAAGAGTGGTAAGTAGGGCTGCAACTAACGATCATTTTCATAGTCGATTAATCTGTGGATTTCTTTCACAATTAATCGATTAGTTGTTTGGTCTCTAAAATGTCAGAAAATGGTGAAAAATGTGGATCAGTGTTTCCCAAAAGGCCAAGATGACGTCCTCAAATGTCTTGTTTTGTCCACAACTCAAAGATGTTCAGTTTACTGTCACAGAGAAGAGAAGAAACCAGAAAATATTCACATTTAAGAGGCTGGGATCAGAGAATTTTGACTTTTGTCTTAAAAAATTACTCAAACCGACTAATCGATTATCAAAATAGTTGGCGATTAATTAAGAGTTGACAACTAATCTTTTCAGCTCTAGTGGTAAGGTGTGGAAAATCACTTTAAAAAAAAAATCACCTAAAAACATATTAATTCAATTAAGGTTGAATTTATCAATTAAGGATAAATGCTCTCACTGTTGTATGATCAGTAGAATGAAGAATGGCGTCATATATTAGACGCTGTAAAAGTGTCACACAACAAACAATGGCTGAGGAAGAACTGGTCCTGGAGGGTTTAGACAATTGTTCAATTAGGGTAATTCAATGCTCCTAAATTGATGTATAAAGATCTGTCATGTACTGTAAATGTTTTTTGTTTGCTGTGTCTGTTTTTGTGATTCTGTGTAACTTGTGTACTGTTGCTCCAGGTCTCCCTTGTAAAAGAGATTTGACTATCTCAATGGGACATCACCTGGTAAAATAAAGGATAAATAAAAAAATAAAGTAAGCTGTGACGACTGGAAAGGAGGGATAACAGTAGTATCTGTCTATAGGACCCATATTTCAAGCATAAACCTTTCCCTAGGTGGAAATTTCAACTTATCAAACCTAGGTGTAACAAATAATCAAAATGACTGCATTATATATAGGTGTGCCTGAAACAGGGTTCTGGTATTGTGCATTGCAACAGACAGACATACCGGTAAACATGTAAATGAATGCAAATAGTTACACCTGCGTTTACTTGCTATGACAAGTCAAAATTCCTGTCAGGACAAATGTCTTTTAGGCAACTTTTTGAGTCATTTGTGCGAACTAGGGCTGGGCGATAAGGAGAAAATCACAATATTTTTTACCAAATACCTCGATATTGATACCGCAACGATATTGTAGTGCTGACTATTGGTGCTTTCACAAAATATTTACACAATGAGATTTTTTATGAATAATCATCAGTAATATGGATATAATAACTAAGTGGGCAAAGGCAAATAATAGAACAGCTAGAACAGTCTGGTAAGTTCATAAAATTACATCACTTTACTGTAATGCAACCTTTAAAAACAAGAAAAGACAACACTTATGCCATATTACGATATTACGATATCCGAAATCTAAGACGATATCTAGTCTCATATCACGATATCGACACAATATCAATATATTGCCCAGCTCTATTGCGAACCATTACAATTCCTCATTACTAATTGAAAAACCACAGAGTCGCCACAACAGCAAATGGCATAAAGTTCACAACCACAATTTTGCACGTCTGGCTCATTACCATCTAGGTCCCTATTTGACTTTAAAGCCATCAGGGCACTTAGAGATCTCTACTGTGACCCTTGCATCAACACAAACTAAACTGCACAAATTTAAAAGATTTGGGGAGCACAAAATAGTAATTAGTTCATAACCCATAAAGTTGCTTTTTTTTAAAATGTAAAATAAGTCCAGATTTAAATGCATACAGTAATTACCACCTTGTGTCAATATGAGTCAATGAAAAGCATACTTTTGCTATTATCATTATATGCATTTATATGTAACAGCGCTGTTTGTGTGAGTGTGTGTTAGAGAAAGGAAATTATTAGAAAATAGAAATGAATTATATAATATGAATATTGGCCTAAATCTTGGGGGCAATTTGGGGCATTTTGATGTATGCCCTTTGCTGACCACACTGATAAAATTATGGACATAACAGGTCTAGCACCATGAATTTGCTTCGGTGGCAATTTTGAACCAAACTATTATTTTTCCTTAAAGGATGAAACGCACTAAGGCAGTCACTGTGTGAGTAAGATCACTGAGGTTAGTTATTTGTGTTGGCAAGTGGGGCAGCTAATAATCATTTTAATTTTGTCTAGACAACTCTTTTCCATCTTGATTAAATACCCAATCTTTGTGGTAGCAGGTAACTGACAGTGATGTGAGGCGAGGATAAAGCGCAATTAACAATAACTACTGTACTGTTACCCCAACAAGTGTGTCACTTAAACTAACGCTCCACCAGCAATATGGTTTTTCAGTACTGAAAAACCATATCGCTGGTGGAGAGGGTTTAAAGTTACAGCACGACGCTTACCTGTGGTGAGACTGTTGGCAATGAAGAGAAGCAGCGTTCCGATAAAGTGGGGGATAATGTTAAAAAGCGAACAGCAATACCTGCAGGTAGCGTTAACGCGCTAAAATTAGATTAGCAGTTTAAAGCAGGTGATCAACTTCGTCGTTAACGTTAGCTAACTAGCACTCTATCGCCATAGTGTCCGGTGATAAAATAGTGGACTTATAAAAGATAGCCTATAATTAAAACAGACAGGTGCTCCGACTGTTTGCTTCAATAACCCCTTTTGTTATGATTGTGTCTTATTCAGGAAGTTTTCGGGCTTTGGGATGGGCGGTCTTGGTATCACAGGAGAGGCTGGTTGTAGTTCTTTCGATAAGTCTCCTTCATGCGCCGTCATTGTGATGGCCGGCAAAACAGACTTCAACTCCCAAAAAGGTACAGGTGGTGTAATTTAACCCTTGTGACGCTTTCGTTTACAGATCTACACACAAGCATTGTAGCGTTTTCCACTTCTAGAAAACACATTAATAAGACTCTGTCTTCAGTGGTATGCAGAAGATATATTTAGAGTTAAAATAACAGCAAACTAAAGTGGGTGTCGTGCTTTTTGCGTTCAGCGCGGTCGGTTAGTTACCAGCACAGCGTGAAGTTAACTTAACTGTTGCACTGTTGGACAAGATAGTTATCTGCTAATGTCGATAAACCGCAGTATCAAGAACATATTAAATTGCAACACGGTTTAAGAATATCCTATACAAGCTTAATGTACGGTACTACAGAACTGCGCATTTGCTAAAAAAAAACACATTATTCTAACCCATAGATATATACACATGATTCTAACCGTTGTAGGAGGCTAATCCCAGGCCTGTTATAAAGCTAGATGATATAGCCTACACATTAACACGTTGAATAAAAACATTGGGCTGTACGAAAATGTTACACGCGGTATGTAAAACACGAAGCCGCCGTGACGAGCGTCGAAAACTCAATGTACGGTTCGCGTAAGCAAAGACGGAAGCAGGAAGGAGTGATTTATTTCGTTTTACATCGATAATCTTTGGTCGACGTTCATTGGACAAATTGACGTGGAGGGGGCGGGGTCTGCGGCAAGCATCGAGCTGCGTGCGGCGCTCTAGGAGAGCAGCAGAGAGAGACCGCACACATCCATCCATCCACCCTACCTAACAGCGTTTATCGGTAAGAGCCGTTTTAATAACATACAACTGGTTCAGTCACTAAACCTGCACTAATTTATCAGAATGACACGATAGGATAGCAAACCTTTACTGCTCAGATTTTGCGAGAAAAAAAAAAAAAAAAAGAATCGCTAATTTCTTAATTTTTCCATAGAATTTTTTTTTTTGAAGGTGTTAATGCGTTAGTGTAATTTTGTGGTAGCCTTATTAGTCTAAAGGGATTATGATTCTTTTATCAACATGTGTAGGCTTTTAATAAGGGGACGGATGGAGACGCACACTGGAGCCAAACATTTTTCCAAGCCTATTGATAAAGCTGTATACCCGTGTGTCCACCAACCAAAGCTATTTATTTTTTTTGTCGGTGGTCTATAATTGCATTGCTTGTTTTTTTCAGTGAAAACAAGCTCAGGCGTTGCAGTGTAGTTCGACTTGTCCTTGAAATACAGGCAAAGGCGCAGTGAGTGAATGTGTGTGAATTAATGAGGCAGATTGTAGTAGCCTGGTCATACCCTATCCCCACCCCATATACAAACACATACACATAGCACTTGTTATTCCTTAATGCAGGTCTGTGTGTGTGTGTGTGTGTGTGTGTGTGTGTGTGTGGTGGTAAAAATGATGTAGTGATGTAGATGATGTAGTAACAGAACAGGTTGAAGATTCAGCTGGTTGAGAAATCTGAGCGATAGAGAAACAAAATACCTATCTTGTAATCCAAAACTAAAGAACGATGATGTATTTATATGTAAAAATGACATTGCACCTCAATTTCACAGTGATAGCCTACCATGTGAGGGGAAGAAAACATGATCAATAATAAACAATTCAGTGTTGCTCCTTCCAATGTCTCATTCTCTCAATCCACATAGATCTCTCTCTCTCTCTCTCTCTCTCTCTCTCTCTCTCTCTCTCTCTCTCTCTCTCTCTCTCTCTCTCTCTCTCTCTCTCTCTCTCTCTCTCTCTCTGTATCTAAAATAATCCTAAATCCTCATTTATGCCCATAGTTCTATCAGCTCCATTTTCAGAAAAAAGCATCCCTTTCAGTCATAATCTATTAATCCCTGCATCTAAATCACTGGTTAATCTCTGCTGATGCTGTTTCGTCCCTATGCCCTCCTGTGGTGTGTGTCTGTGTGTGTGTGTGTGTGTGTGTGTGTGTGTGTGTGTGTGTGTGTGTGTGTGTGCGTGTGTGCGTGCATGTGTGTTTCCTGCCTATTCCCAACAAGTGCTGCATGAGGGAAAGGGAGAAGCAACTAACTGGGTCTGAACACTCTGCACACAGTGTGTGCACATGTGGTTACTGAATTTTTGAATTATATATACAATAGAGAAAGGTGGGTAAACTACATTTCAGCAGTTTTCCCTTCTGCATTTGTTCCGCTTTTTCCTTCACTTTCTAAACTAACTCACACATTGAGTCACACCACCTGCACATACACACTCAGGCAGCAGGTTTGTCTCCGGTACATTCTGCTGCAGCAAAGACACAAGGGATTAGTTTATACCAGGCCAGATAGGAGGATGAGAGCGGAGAGAAATTCAGGGAGAAAGAGGTCAGGAGTTATATCAGGGAGTTACAGGGAGGAAATCAAAAGAATGGAATTTAATTGTTTATTGAAATGATTTATCCAAACTGTGACTGGTTAATACCGTTTCTAAATATCCATGTTGGAAAACCACATTGTATATAAACTTTAAAAATAAACCTCTAAAATATAAAGAACATTATCTGATAAATTCAAGATACTGAGTTACCTTTTAAAATTTGAAAAATATTAATTTTGAAACAATACATGATGGATAATTAATTTCTCTACAAATCTCTATGCAAGATTGTACAAATTTAAGGGAAATGCACTGCCATTTCACAACAGCCTTTTCAACCTTTTACAATCCGTCCAGCTCAAATCAACTCTCTGGCTCACAAGCACACAGACATGCATTCACACGTGCAACCTGGAATCGATTTGGTGATTGATTGGTGGCACTGAGGAGTGAGCCGAGTATAAAACAGGGACGATGAGAGACAGTAAAATGGTTGAAGTGATTTGGTAAATACCCATATTTTCCCCTCGCTCAAACTCTATCAAATACCAAATCAATTTGAATTATTCTCCTAATTGTCTCACTTGTCACCATCATTGTCGCCCTCATTATCTTCTCAATTTTTAACACCTGTTCGCTAGCTAACCCTCCACCCCCTGAAGCAAGCAAACAATCACAGTTTAGTTTGTGAGCGATTCAGACACCCTTATTATCACTCTGCCGTCTTTCTGCTCTCCATCTCAGCCTCTTCACCTGGCTATCACTTCTTATTCAGCATCATCCGCCATGTCTCCCTTTCTTACCTCTGTTATCCCCCGCCCCCCTCCAAAAAAAACACATACACCAACGCACACGTTTCCCCCTCAGGACTAGTTGACAGTGACCTTTCCTGTGCTCTAGTGTCTCCCTGGTCTTTAGTCCATTTGAAAAAGACTCCAGTCTTTTCATTTTTACCACTGACCCCAAATAGAGGCCGATCCAATTACAGCTCAAAACTCCTAACTGCACTCCCACAGCACCGTAACTGCTAGTGTGTGTGTGTGTGTGTGTGTGTGTGTGTGTGTGTGTGTGTGTGTGTGTGTGTGTGTGTGTGTGTGTGTGTGTGTGTGTGTGTGTGTGTGTGTGTGTGTGTGTGTGTTTGATATAGAGAAAGAAAAGAGACTGAGTGTGTCTTGGCAGAGGGGGTGAGGGGGGGGGGGGGGGGGGGTGGGGGGATGGGGGCAGTCAACCATCTTGCCAGGCTATGCAGGGGGCTGTTAGATATCATTGGCTCCAAGTCAAAGCTGGTATCTGCGGGGAAGCTGCCTCTATTCAGCTTTACTTTTCAGTGCACTTCCTGTCTTTGTCTATCTGTCTTTATTTGCATCTTTTTCTCTTTTGCAAATGTCCTACACACACTTCTTCCTCATTTTTTATTGTTTTCTGTCTCTGCTCATCTTTTTTCTTCTCTCTCTCTCAGTCCATCAAACTGTCTTTATGCCTCTTTATCGCTTTCTCTCTCTGTGTCTCTCTCTCTGTCTCTGTCTCTCTCTCCCGTTGGGTGTCTCTGTTAGCAGGGATTAATGAAGGGTTTTTAACCTCTGTTTGCCATCTGTGGAGTGTACAGTGAGTATCCTGGGACTTCAGGCAGGTTCCATAGCACATTATATCATTTTCTAACAAGGGGCTGTATGAGCTGGTACTGACCTGAGGATGGGCTGTAATTTTGTCTGCTACTGGAATGGATATAAACTGTAGGGGTAGGATTTGTTTGTTTAATGGGTTGTTTCTCTAAGTTCAATAGGTGCAAATGAACTATTGCTACACCCACAGCAAGCACCAGAAACCCCATGTACCATGCCATTGTTGTGGGTGTGTTTTGAAAGCCAGACAGACAGAAGGGTACTCTGTCTCTACACTATAATTGATACTGTTATAAAAGTACTGAATAGAGTGCTGCCTTCTCAATTACAGAATTAATAATATTCTATAACACATTTCACACTTGTTATAATTTCCTATGCATGAGGACATTGAATTCATTGAATTGGCCACTTAAAGCTATAGTACATAGTTTATGAGGAATTCTAAGTAATGACAACAACACTGTTGGTGCGTCCACATGATACAAGCCTTCCGTGACCGCGCACCACCCACCCCTCCTTCACACAGTTGCTAGTAGCCAAGGAGGACATGGAGGTTTAAAAAAACATGATGGACTCTTCAGAAGAGGTAATTATCTTCACTCAAGTTTCTGTGCGGGAAAGTCACCGGACGCCACAATCTTCTGAACATAGCCATACTGAGAAACACAGAGAGAGTTTTGTGGAGCTGATAGTCTTAATTAGCATGGTAGCAACTCATTTGGCAATGACTTGAATGTAATGGAAGTTCATCAATATCAAAAAGTTACACACTTAAGCTTTAACAAATGATATCCTGAAGTCGCTGAAGGGACAATTTATAAGATACTCAGTGTTTCCCCTCAGATTTTACTGTCCAGTGGGATAAGATAAGATGGACTTTATTGATCCCACACTGGGGAAATTCCCTTGTCACAACAGCTCAAAAACATTCAAACACAACAGAATAAGATAAAATATACATTAAATAGAAATAGAATATAATTGTTTTATAAAAAGTAATATAAGAAATAGAAAAATAAGAATTAGAGTAACACTAATAATATGTACACTATAAAACATCTCTGTTATATACAGACAGGTAAAATAAAGATATATATATATATAGCTGAGATAATGTGCAGATGAATAAGAAATGGCATATTGCACAGTAAGAGGTGAATAAATAAATATGCATTGTGCAGAATATTGTCAAGTGATGGATCTGTACTGTCTGGAACCTGCTTGTATCTTAATTGAGCACCAGCAGCACCAACACTAAACTGCTCACAGCTGCTTTTGCACAGAAGACATTCTGACGTGTCACAGTAGGAAAAGCCCAAGTGTAAATAAGAAAAAAGAAAAAAGAAAAATCAATCCTTGTTAATGTAACACCGCAAAACAAAGCTTCACTTTTTACTGTGACACTGAAAAATTAGAAGATTTAGTTTTAAATGATGAACCTGCACTGTGTAATATATTGTAACCTCTACAAAATGATGTTGAAGTGGCAGTTAACCTACCCTAAAAGGGCACAGTGGTGGATTGTTTCTTCAGAACCATTAATAACTATTAGTTACTTATAAATAGATGAAAAACATAAATTGTGATCATTCGTTTGGTTTTTGAGAGTCTACGGTAACAAAATTGTACGCTGTAATGGACTGTCTCATTCATCACGACGACACAATAGGGTTATCCAGACACGTAGATCACATCAGTGTGTACCTGAGCAATGAAGATGACTGGGGTGTGAATAGTTGGGCTCAAGCACTAACAAAATTGTAATACAGTTAACTACTAAACAAAACTGTTGCGCTGACTCTACCAAAATTTGCTTCTAGATGAGATTCAGCACCAGACACTCAGCCATTTAGCTTCTCTTGCTTGGTTGCTACAGTAGGTGCAAATAAGCAGCGAGAGCCCCGAACGGACAACTTGATTGATGAGTTGTATCCACTTTATTGGGCACACTAATGGAAGTCCCCAGCCGCCACAAGAGTTTAGTGCTTCCTTTCTGCTAGACTGCAATGGAGTTAAAGGCTATACCCAGTGGTGGGCTTTATTGCAGCCTCGCTGTGTAAATCTTCTGCTCCACATCCGCGAGTGAGCATTAGGTCAGAGACGGGTGTCTAAATAAACTGGGAAAAAGTGAGACACTCAGAGAAATGAGTGATTTGAGATTAATGATGTAGGTTTAATCATTTTTAGTGTTCATGAGTCTTGCATTTCACTCAGTTCAAAACCAGAATACTGTAGAAAGCAGCCGCTATGGCGCCTCCCAGAAAAACTTGAAACTCATGAATGATAATCAGACTCCATTATCTCTGTACTGCAAAGCCCTTTATAAGTTATACATCTTTATGGTGAAATCATGCCATTTTTAACAGAGCATCCGTCGCAGAAATTCAAGGTTTTTCAGGGCCAGAGGTAATCACAGACATTATTCTCTGCAGTTTATTCCCAGAAGGATAGGCCTTCATGAAATGGGATGTTGTTTTCACAGAATTCGTCAAAGCGCCTATGAGCTTTGGCAGTTTGGAAGTGTGCTTAGAGCCTAAGCGAGCCAGTGTGCTGTGATTTCAGCCGGAACAAGGGGTGGGTTAAACAGGGAGATACTGTTGGGGGGACTTCATTGTGATCACGGGAGCTTGCCTTGTTTTTGCAAAATTATTGAGTGCAGTGTGTCTGTGTGTGTCTGTGTGTCAGACAGTGTCAGAGAGTGCACTGAGTGACAGAACTGGAGCTGGTGTGAAGAGTTCTTGCCGAGGGTGGTTAGACAGAAAATGCTGAGTAGTGTGTGAAAAAAAGGAAAGAGAGTTTATCTCTGCCTGTATGGAAGGAGGAAGATATCTATAAAGAGTAAAAATTCTCTCTGTTAGCTTGGCAAAACGTCGATCACTTGCAGTAGCCTTGGTAACCTTGGTCTGCGGAAATATGTACCTCAAATGGTGTGTGTGTGTGTGTGTGTGTGTGTGTGTGAATGAGGATGTCCATGTTTAATAAATTCCCCTGGCCTGCGAAGCATGTCGTCTCAAGGTGTTGGGTTTAAATGGCAGTAAGGATTAACGTACGTGCTGTGGATTTGGGTGACGTCACATTTTAATTGTGGAAATGTCAACTGCCGATCTATTCTGTCTGAGAATTAGGATTGCACAGAGAGATTAGATGCTGCTTTTAAAGGCCAGTGAGTTTAATTGCACGGGCATTAATCAAATTGTCAGGATTAAACTCTTGCAACTTAAACCATGAGAGATTTTCTAACATATTGTGTTCTTTTAGTCACAAGAGAACATTTTATAGCTGGGTGTTGGGTTTCCCCGCTTACGTGGGAGGCATGCTGGGAACCCCACCTGAGTAGATTGGAGACAAAATTGGTCTCATAGTCATCAATGGCTAAACTGGCAAAGTGTGGGATCCTCTTGCAGACAATGTGCCCCAACTCAAAAGGTCAGAATGGTGTCACCATTACAAGTAATAGCCAGCCACCCATGGCGTTATTATCCACTCACACATGCACACTCGCTCGCAGACACACACAGGTGCACACACAATGATGCTCCACACTACTTTCCCTGGCTTAACTGCATGGCTGGGTCTTTCCTTACAGAAAGCAGCGCTGTCTGTCTCAGAAAGGTTCAGCTCCCACAGCTCAGAAGGTCAGGAACATTACCTCCATTTACATCTCTGCCTGCCGCCCCCTCCTTTCCCTTAGCCTTTCTCTGGATCCCTCTCATTCTCTCTTCAGTGTCTGACGCACGACATGTGAGAGCCGTTAAATGCACGTGACTTAACAGTTTATCAACTGCAGTACACCAGGTTTGTGCCTTTGGGTGTCATTTGGTTTTTCATTTAAAATTTAAAGTTGTGCATCATTATTTAACAAGGCTGTTTCCAAGGCTTTAACCATAACTTCTGTGTCTGCCTGATGTATATGATCAGATTAATTATGTTACAGTATTTCTATCAAAGGACTTAATTCAATTTGTCCAACTCTAATTCTCTTTTTGGACACAATAAATGGACGCATTGAACAATGAGCTGGTGTCATTCTGTATTTTTGTTACGGCCAAGAAATCCAATGAAAAGAACCAAAACCAATAATGCGTCAGTCCATCTCTCATTACTTTCTGACTTTCTGAGCAATTTTGTCTCAAGCTCTGAGCCCCAAGCCCATTTCATCCAACTGAAGCTGTACAATTGTAAGAACAGCTCACAAATATATTGTCACTGTCGGGTGAAAACAGTATGTCGAAAAATAAAAAAGGTTAATTTAAAAATACAGTATTTGATTGAGCTATTTACCTAAGACAAAGTCAGACAAAATTGCCTCGTCACTGTTTCAATATTTGTTAAACCCACAGACAAACTCCACAAGTTGTTCACATATTTGGGTACATGAACAACAAAAGGTTGTGTGACTCCATTCCATGTGAAGAAACTCTTTAAACTGAAATGGAATTCCATTTGCTGACTCAAGCAAATGCAAATCCAGCATTTTTGATCAGTATCATGCTCATCAAAAGCAGTTTGTCAGAAAACTTATAGATGGAGAACAAACAAGATGAGATGTTGACTGTTTGATTAGGACATGAAGTGAAAGTGGCGTATGGCGATGTGTGTTTTGCAAGAGTGTGAGGAATAAAACATAAAATCTGATGAACTAGATGCAGTTCATTGTAAAATATAGACAGGGCTGGCCGGAACCGCTTTCAGGATAAGGCTTTAAGATCTTAATCTTTAAAGACGACTCACAAATATATAGTTTCATTTTTTTTAAAGGATAATTAATTTCATAAAGTTTTAGCAAACATTAATTAATTAATTAATTAATTATAGATAAAAACAAATTAGTTGTTGGGAGCTATTTTCAGCCGCAGATTGGCTGCTCTAGTGAGTATTTACAACAGGAGGGTGATGTATGTGGGATTGATTCAGAGGAAACTGCTGTGTCCATGTTCATGGAAACATGGCAACAAGTCACCCAGTGTAACAGCTTGGCTCTTTGATGTACTTTTTAATAGTTTTTGGAAAGCAATGGAGGTCTATGGCACACAGAGGAATAATCTTTGGCTACATAGACACAGATGATCAATTCATTGTTGGTTTTGGTCTTTTCATGGAACTAGTTGACAATAAGAAAAAAATCTAAAATATCACCAGACTAATTCTTTAATGGATTTGACATGAATGCGTCCCCCAAGTTGGACTGGCTTTATTTTGGAGGGAACATTGTTTGTCACATGCCACAGCACAGAAGAGGAAAGGACCGTACACAACAGGATGGCGCGCTAATTCTCTGGCTGCTGCTCATTGTTGTGGTTGTTGACACTCAGGTACATTGTGACCACAGTCACCTTGCGTCCCACACATACAGTAGCAGCCAGCAGATTCCAGCCTTGCTTGGGACTGCCAATTGAATCCTTTATACAAACGGTGTAATGACAACAGCACAGCAGAGAGACAAACAACAAAACAAATGTCCATGTGTTATTTCACACTTCATTGCTGCCTCTTGATATATTTCTCTACTCTCTATCGCTCTCTCTCTCTCTCTCTACATGCAATATATAATTGACTTTGTCTTTTTTTTGTTTGGGCAGCAGAAAACAATGTTGCCTGGCAACAACAGCACCAGAGAGATGGCGCAGTGTGTGTACATTGCTTGTCATTTTAAAAGGTATAAAGGGAGGGTTAAAGGGACGGAAAAGGTAGAAAAGTAGAGCGATGTGAGAGAGGTTGGTGAAGATAGATAATATATGGACCAGAGGGAGATGAAAAAGAAGGCGTGATGGCATGGAAAGATGAGTGGAAGGATGAGGGGGGGGTGGGGTGGGGGGTGGGGTGGGGGGTCCGCTTCCTAATCTGCCAGTACCTACAGACAGACAGAAACTCATCCATTCACATTTAAAGGCTCAAACACACACACACACACACACACACACTGTTGTGGAAGTTTCTTTTGCAGCAGGAGTGAATTTTAGAGAGTTAAAGAGTGAAACAAAATAAAGACAATTGCAAACTAAACCAAGTTAGGTTTTTGTATTTTATTAAAAATATATTTGCAAATATAGGAAGAACATAAATTTCACAAAAAGACAGCAGCCCAGTGTGGAAAAGTTTCTTCAATGAGTGAACAGGAACACTGAGCTTAAATACATCTTCAGAGTGACAGCACACACGCACTTGGCTTAACATGATTCTGCATTTCTCACAGGCAATCTGATACACATGAAGACAATCTTATAAACACGGAGACATCTCGGAGCCGTTTTGCCTCCTCCTCCCTGCGCAACTTTCACCCCCCGGTTACATCTCGACTGGCACGGGAAAACTGAATGTATCAGGAGAGATAGTTTTAGGGTGACCATGTAACCCCTATTTGTTCAGACAAACAGTGCTCACGTTATGTTCCAGACTTTGTGATTCTCACTTAGTTAGAATCAGAATCTACATGTGGGAATGACATAAACTCCATTTCAGCATTGTGAGAGAAAGCTAATAGAATAGAAATAAGACAAACATATAAAGAATCATGCTTAAATGTAAATTTGCCATTACAACACACACACACACACACACACACACAAACACACACACACACAGAACGAAGCAGATTTTGAAGGAAAGAAGATGATTTTACTCAAGATGATAAGAATGGCTATATAAAATATGTATGAGCTCATTTAGCAGATGTGCTCTGAACAGTAATACTGACTGCAGTCAGCAGTGCAGTCATAGTTACCACATATTCTTATTGTTTATATACTATGCCTCTCGTTCTCTCTCCATCTCCTTCTGTCTGTTATTACTGTAACTGTGCACAACTCGTTTAAACTCTTCATGTTTGTGTTTTCTTCCTTCCACCATTTTAAGCAGTTTCCAGTATTTAACAGTGTCTTTATGAGAAACCGAGTCCTCTTTGCATTTATAGGTCCACCTCTGCTAACAAGGGGAGTTGTTACAGGCTGTTTTTTTATGAATGCATTTCTCTTTTGTTTTCACAATTTAATTGTTTGACTGACAGATGATTCCTGTCTCTGTCCTCTGCTCTCTTTTCATCATCCCACATCCCGGCTCTCTCTACTTTCATCTCTGTCTCTCTCCCTTCCAAAATCCTCTTGTCCTTTATTTCTTTTTCTCCTTTACGCAATAATCTCTACCTTTATCTATCTCTCTCCTTCTTCCTCCTTTCTGCAATCCTCCTCTGTCTTCTTTTGGCTCTGTACCTCCCCAAATAATTCTCTCTTTTTCCTCTTGTCTTCCCTCCAACATCATCTCCTTTTTTTTTGGCTGTGCATCCCCCATCCATCTCTCCAATCACTCATTTCCTGTTCCTTAACCCCCCCCCCCTCCTTTCCTCCCTCTTTGCCTCATTTACTCATCCTCTCTTTTTTCCCTTCTTCTCTATCTCCTTTTCTCCCCTGTCTATCTCTCCCTCTCCCCATCATCACATTATATTTCTCATGTTTTGCTTTCCATCCATTTTTCTACTCCACACATCCCTTTTCACTCTAGCTATCTGTGGTCTGCGCTGCGATGTTGATTCTGGACGTTTTCTCACCGCTCCTCCTCCTCTCCATCCTGTTGCCGCGCTACGGTTGCCGGGTGGCGGAGATTCCAGAGGACACTACAGCAGAGTTCTCGGTCAGACTGTACCATCGGCTGCAGGCGGCGGGGGATCAGGATAACATCATTTTCTCCCCGCTGAGCGTGGCTGTGGCCCTGGGCATGGTGCAGCTGGGAGCAAGAGGGGCTTCACTGGAGGAGATACGACAGGCTGTAGGATTCAGCCACCTGCTGCCAGGTGAGAGACACATTCAGGAGCACAGATTCACCAGCATCAGGGTCAGCAGTGGGCAAAGGAACACTAGTTGGATCCAAATTATGAAAGTGGAAAGTCTTTGGAAATGCATGTTTGATAGTACATATTTGATTAAAGGCACTCCACTGATTTTCAGTTTATTTGTCAGAATTACTCAGGTGGGCGAGGGGGTGTCTAATGAAAAGTGCTATCCAGTTGCTTTATGGGTAATGTAGGATCCAGCTTTTTTTTTTTTTTTTTTTCTTAGTTTGACTCACAGTCGGGATTAAAGGTCATAATATCTCCCCCCAAATATTAAAATCACCAGAGTACCCCCTTAATATAACATAATTATATGAATTTATCTTAACCACACGCCTCATGCAACATACACACATAATTATATGAATTTATCTTAACCACACGCCTCATGCAACATACACACAAACGTGCATGTGCTGTATGTGAATGCCCCTACACCTTCAGTAATAGACACTGTTACATCCCAGCCCCAGTTCAATGGCTTCAAAGTAGCTGATAGAGGTCAATGGCAAACAGCAATGACAGACAGGCGTTTTAGATGGTTTCCTTTATTACTTTAGTATGACCCCATATTTATTCAATACAGTATTTATTTCCATATTCCTGTTTAGGAATGTAAACGCTCAAGCAGTCAAAGGCCAGTGATCATTTAATTTTAAAAGGTATAGTAATTTTTTTTTTTTGTTTCATTGTTACCAAGGTAAATATATTGGTATGTTACCAAGGTAAATAGATTTGTCATTTTAATGAATATGAGTTCCATTCACCCTGAAAACAGAAAGCTAAATGACAAGAGAAAGGTACTTTGCAACATGTGAATAAATACAAAAATGACATATAAAATTTCCATTGTGACCGAAGTATGGCAAGTTTAAATGGTTCTATTGTACACAATCTGTGCCTATTTGTGAATGTGAGCAGCACGTGATAAAAAAAAAAGTTGCGAATATTTGTGAATGATACAGTTCCGTTCATTTATTTGTATTTTATATGCATAACATTTTAATTTTCTATTGCATTACCATTGTTTAACAAAATCACCATATGGATCTTTTTCCAAAGCACTGTACTCTGTATACACATCTACAGTATGAATGTGTGTGTCTCCCTCTGTTCTCCAGGCGTGGAGTTCTCTTTGCTCCAGAACCTGACAGCGGCGTTGTCGGACGATGACACCCACTATGTTATCCGATTTGCCAACAGCCTCTTCCTGCAGGAAGGCGTCACCTTTAACCCTGAGTTTCTGCATCTGATGAGGAAGTACTTCCGGGCTGACGTGGAAACAGTAGACTTCAGCGAATCAGCAGCCGTGGCCGAGCAGATCAACGGCTGGGTGGAAAATCATACTGAGAGTGAGTTGGAGACGGAGGGATGAAGAAAGGGAAAGATACAGATGAAGGGAGCAAAAGAAAAGGAGGGCGATATGAATACATAATTACATCTACAATCCCAGCATACTGGAAAGTGACATAGAGTTACATCATTGTTTGTTTGATCACATCATCTTGTACAAAAACAAAATTTAGTAAAAACATTTCCAACCCTCAGTTGCACAAATCTCTATCCTTATCCTTGTGTATGACTTCAAAAGCTGCATTACAGCAGGCGTTGTCCTTAGGCCAACGTAAATTAACATAGATCCTAACAAACTGTACAAATCACTTCCCCCAGGTAAGATCCGTGAGCTGCTATCAGCCGAGGACTTTAGCAGCGTGACCCGCCTGACCCTTGTGAACGCTGTCTACTTTAGAGGCTCCTGGAAAAACCAGTTCAGGCCAGAAAACACCAGAACCTTCTCCTTCAGCAGAGACGACGGCTCTGAAGTCCAGACACTCATGATGTACCAGCAGGGAGACTTCTACTATGGTATGGATGAGCTGTGTGTGTGTGTGTGTGTGTGTGTGTGTGTGTGTGTGTGTGTGTGTGTGTGTGTGTGTGTGTGTGTGTGTGTGTGTGTGTGTGCGCGTGCACAGTTCTGTACACTTCTGGCTCTTTTTCTGGAGCCCTTCAATTTCAGCTCATATTTCCCGAGGTTATTTAAAATGTTAATCTTACATCTGAAATATTCATTTTTGCAGTGTTATTCCCAGGAAAGGCTTTTCTTCTCAGTAAGCTCTGCTGTTAAAATCTTCTTCACTCCTCTGGTACGTCTGTTGGATTTAGTAGTTGTTTTTTTAAGGCTATGTTAACGTCATACCATAGTGTTAAGTCATGTAGTACTATTAGGCTATTTTACTCTGACAGAAGTTTGGATAAACAACGCTGTCTTTTCAGACCCCCCCAATGCTAGGGGCATTATAAATGTTTATTAAAATGCTGTTTTTCATTTGAGTAATTATAAAGTAGTAAAGTCACTGTGAATTTCCAGATCTTTCTGAAAAGACCTTTCGCTTCTCTCCAATTTAATATTTCGTCATTAAAGTTTTACAAACAGCATGTATGCTGCAACACGCATTTTTAGTTTCAATGAAAGAAAAAAATCCTTTCAAGAGGACAAACAACTGAAACAAGGCTGCAACTAACTGAATAATTGTTTAGGCTATAAAAAAGCAGAAAATCCTCATATTTTAAAAGCTGGAATATTTGCATATGTTGGCCTAAAACCTTATTTAAATGATTAATTGGCTATCTAAAGTGTTGTCGATTAATTTTTATGTAGTTTTTTCCCTGCTTTTTAATACTGGTAAATGTGAAGTATAATCTGGCTGCTTTGAGTTGGGAGCACTACTATATGTGTCAGATATCGGTGTATGTGGTGTTTTGCCAGCACTGTGAGGTTTAAGACTGTGTGTACCAAAGTCCTGCAGGTTGGCTAATGCTGTTACATATCAATTATTTCAGTCGGCCTTTTCTGCATCTATGATGGTTACATCAGATTCTTACTGCACTGCTACTAAAGTCGCGTTTGAGATATTTTGGTGCAGTCTGTATGTGTGTAGTGAGATTACACACTTGCATACACCTACGTTTGTGTGTGTGTGAGTGTGTGGATGTGTAGTGTGTGGATGTGTGTGCTGCAGAACAGGGACAGGTCCTTTGGGGAGAAATCTGTGTTTGCATTCTCCTTAAGAAGCACAATCATGTTGGTTAAGTAAAATGTTTTGGGAAGCCACACCCTGCTCTCTGCTGCAACGTTGCCTCACTCTGCATTAGCAGCCGCTACGCAGAATGCCAAATGTCTTTTTATTGTAATTTTCCCTTTTAAGCGGCTTCAAAAGAAAAAAAGCATGTGCCAAGATTGGGATAAAGTCTGGCAGTGTTAATTGCTCTATAATCTCACACTACAAATACTTAAGTAAGTCAGATAATCTTATATTTAGATGTAAAATCTAGTTGGACTTGTTTTGAGTATAAAAGGATTATCTCATACAGACTCTCACTTGATTCAAGTAAATGTTTGTTGGCTGATTAAAATTTGTATCTGTGGGTTTTGTTTTAATTAGATACAAGGGACAAGTCTGATCCACCTCAAGACTATGAAGATAACACTTTCTTAGCCTCTGTAGCATATCTGTGAGAAGATATCCGCTCTTACAGATGTCCTTGTGTGTAATCACATGCATTTTTCCCTAGATCCCAGATTGGTGTACTGGGTTTCATTTCCTGCCTGAAGGCAGTCGAGTGTCTGTTTGTGTAAAAAGGCATTGCGCTAAAATTTGACAAACATGCATCTTTTTCTGCTGAACTACAAACAGTATGAATGTAATCAATTGTCCAAACTGAAGCCTTTAAAGTGAAGCGTCACTGGTTTTTAATGTATTTAGTGCATCAGGGAAATGACCACACACTGTGATCAATACAGTCGATCAATGTGCTTTAACATCTGTCTGTGCTCCTCCTCAGCGAAGTTCACGAACCCATTACAGGATGCACCAATACATGTGTGTATGCATGGCTGCACATATCTTTCAATGCCTGCAATTGCGTATGTTTTCTCCCCACCAGGCGAGTTCAGCGATGGCTCACAGGAAGCTGGCGGTGTGTACCAGGTGTTGGAGATGCCCTATGAGGGCGAGGACATGTCCATGTTGATCGTTCTGCCGAGGCAGGAGGTGCCACTGGCTACCCTGGAGCCCATCATCAAAGCACCACTGCTGGAGGAGTGGGCTAATAATGTCAAACGGCAGAAGGTGGAAGTCTACCTACCTAGGTGAGAAATGACACACACACACACACACACACACACACACACACACACAAACACTCACATGCTGCTATACAATAGCTTCTGTTTTTGACACTATTGTGCTTTGGAAGTTTTGTGTACCCAATGTACCTCAACATGCCTTGGTTAGTTGTGCAGTGATTACCTACATTACAATGACATGTTGTTGTTGTTGTTGTTGTTGTGGTTGATACTTCAATTTCCCAGAATCCAAAGCCCATGGAGAATGTCCCTGCAGTACTTGCTGTTTTCGGTTTAGTCAGTGGAAAGAGCCATAACAACAGTGATTC